>NW_028326629.1:0-9000 GCF_027475165.1 Benincasa hispida
GACACTCACAGCAGCGGAAAACCTCCACGCGATCTACCAACGCCTAACAGAAACGTTGATTGTAGCAGCACGAACAACCGCACGAACACGAACATCGCGTGGATGACACCACCACTAAAGAGCCCCGGGTATTCTCGGAGTGAAAACCCAAAGGGTGGTCTTTGGTGAATTTGGTAGAGGAAGGAGGAAACACGAATTGTGTAGGCGATAAGCAAGTGGGAGGGAAAAAGATGCTATCGCATAGTAGACTGCTTATCGTTTAGGAGGAGCTATACAATCGTGTAGGATTTACTAAACGATCGTTTAGGGAAAGGTATACGATGGTTTAGCAAAATTGGCACACTATACAATCATTTAGAGAAGCTATGCGATCGTGTAGGAAATAGCGTGCGATCGTTTAGGCGCGAGGTAGACGATCGTTTAGGCGGAAAGGACTATCGTATAGGCTCTTGTTTTACGTAAGCGATCGTTTAGATGTTCACCAACGCGCGCTCTCTCACGAATTCTTTTGGGCGATCGATTAAATGATTCAAAAATGAAAACATTTTTCATTTTAATTCATTGGTTACAATAACCGACGTTGCCCCATTAACCCACTTCTGAACGTGAAATTTGGATTAATTATCATATAATTAATCAACTAATTAATTAATAAATATAATCATATTATATTTTTAACATATAGTTTGATATCACATATCTACTATAGTATTTTCTCTTCTACTTGATATAAATCATATTTATATCTAATTTCCTCCAAAATAATGTATCTCATACATTTAGCCAATTATATCATATATAATTAACTAGTCCAATTATATCATATAAAATCGAACTTCCTCTTGTCAATTTGAACATTTCAAATTAACCCAAACACTAGTTCTCAACTTTATCCAAGCTACCCAGGGGACCTAATGGACCCGTGGCTCGATGCTCCAACAATCCGTGAATAGCTGACTAAACTCTTTAGCCACGAGATCCACCATCCGTTAACTGTCAGACATTCCACTAAAGACCAACAACTGAACTCTTCTTACCACAGATATATTTCTGTGTCATCGGATATAACCAATCATGAGTACGATGACCCTTCACAGATGCTCGTAAGTACAGGGCCAAATTAGTTTTGCCTCTGTAGTCACATCTCACTCCTTAAGTACCACTGATTCCTCTAATGAACAATACAACATAGTCCAAATATGTGTGAACACCTCTCGGGCCAAGAGAAGGTGTGTGACGCCACATGTTTAAGCCCCGGAATCAGCCCTTAAGGGAGCTATCTATCTACTTACCCCTACCTCGGGGAAGAAGTGAATTCCATCTTGTGTAGCTGAGTTCCCAACTCCCAATCAGAAGAAACCCCAAAATGGTAGGTTTGAATCGGCGATCTGGCCACTCGCACCCATACAAATCAAAGAACCGCCCTCAATGGCAGGAGTTCCCAACTCACTCAGGATTGAGGTCATGTTACCTATGGTCATCCTAGTGAAGTGAATTCTCTGTCATGAACGGTGTTATATAACGAGACGTTAACACTTCGTGGTTAGGTCTTATACAAACTTTTTGTATAGGACGCCCCCGCTCGCAAGTCCCCAACATGAATGATCAGGATCAGACCATCTGTGACAAGTCACAACACTTGTGAACATTCCACAAAGCGGGCCACATCCATAGCGTTACCAGGATAAGGTTTCCCTCCTATATTCATATACTACAGACCATTTTGGTTATCACTTAAGATATGATCCACTTGTATGTCACCACATACATGCTTGAGTCGCATATAGATAACCAGGGATTTTATGTTTATTAGTTTGTGGTAAAGCAAATAAAACAAGCAACTGAGCAAAAATACAAGATGTGAAGTAAATATTATATATTAACAACACAAACTTCGTACAAACTGTTTACAAACTACAGAACACGAGACTTTAGGGCATCAACGCCAACAATCTCCCACTTATCCTAAAGCGAAGTGGGGTGTACAAAAAATTAGTATAAAACAATAAACTAGGGCATAAAAGCCCAGTACAAGAAAATCTCTCACTTGCCCTAGTCCAGCTGTGGGCGATCCTTTAGACCCATGCTTCGTAGATGACCCTTAAACACTGTAGCCGTGAGAGCCTTTGTAAACGGGTTAACGACATTAAAATAACCTGGGTTAGACTAATACGTCTCATCTTCTCAACCTCTTGAGGTGTCTTAGGACACATGTCCTTAGACAAAGTGACTCCATGCATGAATAGCAGTAGGCCGCTCCTAGATTTCTGCATCGAGTACTTGAGCAATGTCAATGTACGATGCCTGAGATAATGCTAGCACTTTGTTCTTACGATCCCGATAGATCTGTATACCTAGAACAAATTGAGCCTCTCCCAAATCTTTCATTTGGAATTGAGTCGCTAGCCAGTTCTTAACTACAGCCAGTAGACCTACATCATTCCCATTGAGAAGGATATCGTCTACGTACAACACTAAGAAGACTACTGAAGTGTTGATGATCTTCTTGTAGACACAAGGTTCATCAACGTTTTGTTGAAGTTTTAGTAGTTTCATTGGAAAGCTCACGCAACATGACTTTGCTTCGTAGATTGTGCTCCCTTATATGATCCTCCTCCAGGAAAGTAGCGTTTGTTGAAACAATGTCACACCCCCTCCCAAACTACCTGCTAGCGTAGTCAGGGAGAAGACGTGAAGCCAACAGACATCGTCCTCCTCTAACGATACCTGTTGACCCTACTGAATCGTTGAACCTAATAAACATACTAACCTTAGATATAAAATACTTTACATGTAACACAACACAGCGGAACCCCTGAAAATCTTTAGACACACATGAAGTGCAGTCCTGACATAATTTGATTTGGAAAATAACCTGATAGAGATATCACAACAAAAACATAACCAACTGGGGTTTACACAACCACGACATCTAGTGCTTACACAACCATAAACTATCCAGTTCTTATAAAGACATTTACAATACAAACAGACACAATGTACGACCCCACCCATATATGGAGCTTGATCTGGAAGCTTTTAGCTGAAAATAGACTTTGGCAGTTATCAGGCACTGGGAGCTCGATCTCTACTTGAAAAGTGGGAAAACATTTTGAAGGATTGAGCTACGAAGCCCAGTGAGTGACTAAATTTAAAACTGTAAATCCGTAAATCAGAACACGTGATAAACCTTTAAACGTATGAATCTGTTCAATCAAAGCGTTAAACATAAACGTGTAACGTTAAAAGCTTTCTCAAATATTCTGCTAGTACGTCATTAAAATCTAGCAAGGCATATCAAGTATATAAAACATTTTAACTAACATGGCAAATCAACGTTGTTTAGGGTACACCCAGTACAACCAACGTTTACTAGCTCTACGATGTAGTAGGGACCGCCCAACACTCCCATCGTCTTTGTCGAAGTGGGGCCCGCCCAGCACTCACGACAGTATCGTTGTCATGGAGTACACTCAACCTGAACAACGAAATGTAACTTGTGTGCACACGGTACCATATAGCCTCGGGCTCAATATCTCAGTCATGTAGTCAATAAAAGTCTCAGAAAACAACATGAAAATACCTAAACATGCCTGCTTATCTTTATCTTTCGTAGAACTCAAGCTTACTCAACTTGCTCGTGAAAAACTGAAAATCTTTTAGCAGTACTCGCTGATACATACTTTACTTTAAATGATATCGTTTCAACTACCTTTCAGGAATTCAATAATCACGTGCTCGTATATAAACCTCATTAGAAAATCTAAGCTCAAAATTATGCTTGAAACCATTCATAGAAATTATGTATCATTCATAAGTTCATATTCAAGCATGTAAACCATTTAAGCATAAATTACAGTTTAGAAATCATTTTCGAAATTCGTTTTGTCACTTACAGTCTTGGCTAGTTCCCTGGTCTATGACTCGACCTATTTCCTCTTGGCCTGTCAAACAAACCAAAACCGAGCATCAGAACTATAAATCGTCTTGTCATTCCATGCTCATGAATTCTAAATTCTAGAAATAAAATCATACTTCATACTTTTTTTTTCCAGATTTTCCAGATTCAATACCTTAACTTCCAACACTCATAACTTCCTCAATACTTAGCCAAAATTAATGTACTATACCTCAAACTCTTCATTTTGGAACCCTCTACAACTTACCTAAAGGAATAAAAACGATATTCCTAATGGATTTGTCCAGAAATCCCTCGAACACAGCATATACAGATTCGTGCTTCTCTGCTACTCTCTACCTTTCTCCTGAAATTAAACCTATTTCTAGTCATTTTTGGCTAAAAAATTCTTCATGTAAGTTATAGGAAATTGAATAAGCTTTCCACATACCCAATTGAGCTTCTAATTCAACCTGTACACCCTAGAATGTTCAAAAAACCTGAGAAAACCAGAGATCCTCTGATTTGCACGAAAATTCTGTGCTCTGTTTTCCTTTTCAAAGCCATTAACTTAACATCAGACTTAGCTCAAGCTTCCTTCGCGAAATTTGTTAGAAAATGGAATTTCAAGGAAGTCAGGCCTCACCTCTTAGTTCTTCTTTTGTAGCTCAAACCGACTTAAAAACCAGAGATAGGCAGGTTGAACCTAGATTCTTCCATGGTTGCACTTGCATGGACTTTTTCCTCCCTTCTTCAACCTCCAACCTCCAACCTGCAACAAGCTTCTTCTTCCTCTTCCTTCACTCTCTCTCTCGAAATTCTCTAAAAATATGATGGGAAATGATGGAGAAATGGGCTGAAATGAGTTAGGTGGTAGTGGGTTCTCACTTTATACCATTAATCACCGAATGAGTTCCTATTTCCTTTCATTGACATTTTTTTTTCTTTTTTTTTCCTTTCTTTTCTTTTCTTTATTAATAAATTCCAAAATTATCAAAGACAACCTCAACTAAAAGCTTTACCATTTCTCTTCAACAATGGAACAACAATAACTTAAATTCAACATCCTACAATATGTGACAAAAGCAAGTAATCCAAGGAAAGTCTCGGGTTTACAAACAAACACCCTATTTTTCGTCGGATCATAAAAATAACCCCATTGTGTACCTTTGGGGTAGCCTACAAAGAGACATAACCTCGACGTGGTTCCAATTTCTTGGGATTAGTCTCAAGCACATACGCAGGGCAACCCCAAATTCGGAAGTGACGCAAACTAGCTTTACGCCCGTTCCACAACTCTAGAGGTGTACTTGCAACACTCTTGAAGAGAACACAGTTGAGTATGTATGTCGCAGTCTCCATTGCGAAACCCCAAAACGAGTCCGGTAAGGAAGCATAACTCATCATCGAGCAAACCATGTCTAACAAGGTTCTATTTCTCCTCTTCGCTACACCATTCTGCTGAGGTGTACCCAACATTGAGAGTTACGAAACGATTCCATGTTCTATCAAATAGTCCTGGAATGCCGAGTCCAAAAACTCTTCACCTCAATTCAATAGAAGTGTTTTAATCTGTCTATCCAATGCATTTTCAACTTCAGCCTTGAACTCTTTGAACTTTTCAAATGATTCAGACTTCCGTTGCATAAGATAAACATACCCGTGCCTGGAGTAATCATCAGGCTCCTTGGCTCCACCTCAGGCTCGCACATTCATAGGACCACAAAGGTCAGAATGTACTAAAGAGGCTCCTTGGCTCTATAACCTTTTCCAGTAAAAGGTCGTTTAGTCATCTTACTTTCAAGACAAGATTCGCACACTGGTAGAGAATTTTCTTCTAACTCATTTAGAAGTCCATTCTTCACTAATCTCTCAATCCTATTGAGATTGATGTGCCCTAAATGTAGATGCCAAAGTTGGGCATTTTCTTTTGGAGAAATTCGTCTACGTTTTGATTGAGTTACAACAGTTTTGAACAATTTAGTATTATGGAGGGAATGAATGGCTAACGGCCTTAGCACATATAAATTCGATTCCAGATTTGCTGTGTAAATAAAAACACCGTCTTTATGAATAAACGCTTTATCCACATTAAACAAGATAGTATATTTACATTGCAATAAACATTTTACAGAAATAAGGTTCCTCTTTAGTTCAGGAACAATATATACATCAGTTAAAATAAGAAACCTATTCTGTAGAGCTAATTGGAGTCCTCCTACTGCCACTGCTGAGACGACGTGTCCGGTGCCTACTCGCATCGTCATCTCACCAACTTCCAATTGTCGCCTAGATCTAATCCCCTGAAAGGAAGAACAAACATTGTTAGTGGCGCCTGAATCAATTATCCAGGCAGAATCATCATTCTCCACTAAACAAGTTTCAAGCACAAGTAAATCACATTTACCTTTATTGGCCTTGGCTGCTTTCTTCCCGTGTGCATCTTGGTTGCAGTGGAAACACTTTCCCTTGGCAACTTATGAATGCCTCCTTGGGGCGACAGACAGTGGGTTAGTGGGTGCCTTCCCTTTTCCCTTACCACCCTTCTTCTTCTTCCCCTTTGCAGAGTTAGAAGCAGAAGATATAGACTTCGTTCCTGAGGTCGAACCTCTATGGAACGTCCTGGAGGATGAAGCAATATTTGCCTCACCCTTCTACCTCTCCTTACTTTTCAGTAAAGATTGATATGTCTGCAACTCGTTGAGGAGAGTTGTAAGGTTATATTTTACTTTGTTAAGAATCACATTGCTAACAAAGTGCAGGAAGCTCTCCGACAAAGAATGCAGGATTATGCTAACCTGACTGCCTTTATCGATGATAGACTGATTCAACTCTGCCACATTAAAGTGGATCATCATGTTTAGCACATGTTCACGAACAGAGGTGCCTTCTTCCATTTTGGAGTTGAATATGTATTTAAGAGCCTCATGTATAAGCTGTTCAGACGGTTGTCCAAACATCCTCGCAGGGACTCCATGATCTCACGCGCTGAGACCATTGGCTCATGTGTCTTGGCCAAGACTTCAGAAAGACTTGCTAAGATGTAGGCTCGGGCCTTCTCATTGGACCTTGTCCATTGCTCGTATGCCTCCCGAACATTTCGAGTGGCATTCGGAGCTGGAATAGGAGGACAAGCCTCTGTGAGAGCGAACATGAGATCCTCGATGATTAGGATCGTCGTGATCATATGTTTCCATGTTGCGAAATTTATCACCAGTAAGTTTTTCAACGCTTAGCAATGCCAACGTGGCTGTTGCCATTTTGAAAAAGTTACTGAAAATACGAACAAAACTTTATTAGATTTTGCTAAACCACTTTTAAACCAATCAGTTTTGCAAAACAGTTTCAAGTACCCTAAGTTATAGACTTCTATTTTGCACTGATGCCCTAATAAGGCAGGACAAACGCCACCGGTGGGGTGATCAGTTGCCCCTTCGCTGGGATGAGACATTCTCAACCATTAGGTAGAACTAACTCTTGGAACTGAACCTAACAGCCACCATTCTTCGGTCCAGAATCGTTAACCTTTAACTATTCCGCGTAAGTGTAACCCCTCACTTTTGGTGCCAGAGTCCTGCCCTAATGAGCCCACCATAGGGAAGAAGCAGATTAGGACAAGAGACTAAGTTACCTTATCCTCTTACAGGAGATCAAATAAAGAAACGCGCAAAACTGCCATCCTTTAGGGGGACACTTCCAGGGTGCCTCGAGGCGATGCGTAGTAACTTTATTCAACCTAACGAGGGAGATTGAGGGATTTGCTGTCGCACTTCCCACTCCAACTTACTATGAACACTCTCTCCATTCACTTTGATATTGTCCTACCCAAACACCATCCGTTGGGGGGGACACGCCAAAGGTGCCGCGAGGCCGATGATAGATCTCACAGTGTGGACTATTTAGGAGAAACGTGAAAGGTTTAAGTGAAGCTTCTTATGCCCCAAGTACCTCCCACTGAATTTTCTACCTAGGGATTCATTAACCTAGACAATCTAGTTACTGATTTTAGTCTAAGTCGTCTTTTTAAACTCTGCTCATAAACAACGTTTATCGATGAAATATGAACAAGTTCAAGTAGTCACATTTAAACACTTTAATGGACTATCTTTAACTTGCATGCATGCATCAAATCTATCTAATTCAAATTTCTAGGTAAGTTCCTTGGTAGGGGTGTTACGTTTCTGTCAACTTAAATACCCCAGCCTAGACAGAACCCACCTTAGAAAAAAGGTCCCTTACAGATAGATTTCCTACACTTTAACCTTTTATTAGCCAATTTAATCCTATTAAACTGATTAAAAGATTAAAGCCTTAGGGTTGCTAATCGTATTAGAACCGTGATCTTAGGTCTATGTGATCCAAGTTTTAAACACTTTAAAACCATGAATTAAACCTAAGTGAGCATGCATGTCTTTCTTATTTCTTTTAGTTCTAATTTCTCTTTAACTTTTAAAAAGAAACAACTAAAACCATTGCGCACAACCAGACGTTTGTAACATTTATAAAGTAACCTATATGTCATGCTTCATGCAATTTCCGGTCATTACTATATATAACTTTTATATAACGTGTAACAACCAAGCAAACATGCTATCATTTACTCTTATACTATAAAAATTATAATATAAAGATGATGCATGTCAATGCTTTTTTATGCATGCATAAATATAACTATTATATTTATATGATGCATGAACATGTTCTTACATAATTACATCGTGCTTCTTTAAATTATAACAATTACAATAAAGAGATGATGCATGACCGTTGCATAACCTAAGGTGAAATTTACTATATGTGCATACCATGTGACATATAAAAACATACATCGCATGTAATAAATAAAGGTTAATATGGACGAGGATGAGCCTTTACAAAAAATCGGAATGAAAAAACCCTATCTATTACATTTAGCAAACCGGTTCACAGGCGAATCGGGTCTTGAACTTCCAGGAGGTCTTCATCGTGTAGTAAACTTCAGTAGGTAGTGACAACGTAAAATTTTAATCTTTAAGCATAAGGACAATGATGAATATGAATGAATGAACAAGTCCATGTCCCCAACAACAACGCCATAAACTTGATGACATGATTTTTTATGT
>NW_028326630.1:0-16757 GCF_027475165.1 Benincasa hispida
AGAGGGCCAGACACAATAAGAGGAATAATACTTAGCAACAATGAGCTTCCTCCATAAAGCGTCGTGCTTAGATAAAAATTGCCAAGTCCATTTTGCAGGAAGAGCAGAATTTCGATGTTTAAAATTTTTCAATGCCAAAGCCACCCAATAATTGAGAGCGCTGAGAAACCACCCAATTCACGTTATGCAAGCCACCATCACCTCGAAAACCTTCCCAAAAGAAATCTCGAACCAACTTATCAAGGCAACTAATAACAGAGGAAGGAGCCTGAAACGAAGACAAATAATAAGTTGGGAAGGTTAGAAAGAGTGGCTTGAATGAGCATATGACGACCCCCTTTCAATATATAAGCATACTTCCAATTATGGAGTTTATGCTAAAATCTCTCAATCACGGGCCGCCAAAGAAAAACAGACTTAGAGTTGCCACCCAAAGGAAGCCCTAAATATGGTGCAGGCCAGAAACTTCTTTTGCAACCAAAAGAATGCAACAACTAGTAAAAAAAGAGAAAAACATGAATCTGAAGGAGCTCACTCTTAGCAAGATTGATTTTAAGGCTCGAAGCACATTAAAAAATATGGACAATGTCAAATAAGTTCTGTATGGTAGATCTCTCAATAGTATAGAACAACAAAGTGTCATTAGCAAACTGTAAATGTGTCGGTGAAAAATCCGAATGACCAATAGGATGAGCAATAGTAAGATCCAGTGCGGAGTTGTGGTCAATAAGACAACTCAGACAATCAACAACTAAAATAAATAAGAAGGGAGAGAGAAGGTCTCCCTGTCTTATGCCACGCCACAGGAGGGAATAATCTTGCCATAGGGCGGCAATTAATAATGATGGAATAATTGATGCATCCTTTGATCCAAATGCGCCAACGACAACAAAAACCTTTTATCTGGAGAATGGAGTCAAGAAAGTCCCAATCAACCGTATCAAAGGCTTTCTCAAGGTCCAATTTTAAGACAACCCCTGATTTATTCCTTAAAGTTCAATCATTAGTGAGCTCATTAGCCATCAAGGAAGCATAAAAAATCTATCTATTAGCCACAAAAGCAAGCTGATTGGCCGAAATGGTGAAAGGAATAACCTTCTTCAGACGATTTGATAAAACACGGGCAATAATCTTGTAATCATATGAAATGAGATTAATAGGTCTATAATTAGAAACAGATCTTGAGTCAACTTTTTTACAAATCAGACACATATAAGTATCATTCAACTTCACATTAATAACCCCAAAATTGTAAAAAATCATTAATAACTAACATCATCTCAGATTTAAGAGTAACCAAGAAAAATTTGAAAAACTTAGCTGTAAAACCATCTGGACCAGGGTATTTACTAGCACCAAGGGAGGAGAGACAGTAGCAAATACCTCATCTTCGGTAAAGGGATGCTCAAGGTCCGTGGCTTGAGTGGAAGAAATAGGATTCCACTCAAGATTAGTTGGAAGAAAATGTTGACCCATGTCTTTTGTGAAGAGAGATGAGTAAAAAGACAAGAATTTAACCTCAATATCATGAGAAGTCAAAAGACTAGTGCCTTCCCTGGAGACTTTCCGTAATGGAGGACTTACGGCGGCAGGAAGCAACAATTCTATGGAAAAACCGTGTGTTTTCATCACCCTCAAGAAGCCATTTCAGCTTACATCGCTGCTGTCAATGAATGTGATCTTGAATGGTCAGGGTTTCAATCTGTTCACAAAGTATGTGACGCCTATTAAGCTATTTCTTGTTAAGGGCACCTTTGTCTTCCAGGTCATCTAAATTAGTTAATGCGAAACAAGATAAAGAAGATTAGTAACCTCGCTGTGCTGAGTGTTATTCCATTCACGAATAATAGTTCTCAGACCTTGATGCTTTAACATAAAATCGTTGCCAGGTCAATCAGTAATTGGGTGGCAATTCCACCAATTCTCCACCAAGGAACAGACAGAAGGCACTTGAAGCCAAGAGTTCTCAAATCTAAAAGGGCAAGGACCACAATCAATACTTCTAGAAGATGAGACCAATGGAAAATGATCAGATGTGATGCGATTCAAGCGTTTGAGAGTAATTGTTCCAAATTTATGAAGACAATTCTCTGTAAGCAGAAAACGATTAAGAAGAGACAGATATTGTGTAGGACCAGAGCTCAACCACGTAAAGCAACCATTCGATAGAGGAATATCCCATAATTGATAATAAGATATCTATTGATTGAAGGCATGCATAGTAGAGGAAATTGTTCTGTCATGTGATTTTTTCCAAGACCATTTAGTGACATTAAAGTCACCACTAATGACCCAATTTTCACCTCCCAAACCAGCTAAATCATCAAACTCTTGCCAAAAACCAGCTCTAAAGCATTTCCAGAAGGGCCATAAATTGTCGAAAGCCAAAAAGAAAAACCATCAGTCAATGATACATGAATTAAAGTAGAAAAGTGGCTCTGTATAACCTCGAGGATAGAGAAGTCAGACTCACTCCAAAGAATAAGAATACCCTCTCACATATCAATAGTGTCCAAAGAAGTCCAACCAATAAAGGAAAAGCTCTGGATGGATTTAATCAAAGAGGAATCAACATATGACAACTTTGTTTCTTGTAGGAGAACAATACCCAGGGTTATGTTGTTGAATTAGCTTCTTTACCAAAGCATGCTTCCTCCAAGAATTAAGACCCTAGACACTCCATGTGAGGAATTTCATGTATTCTTGGATGCATCATCCCTAATAGCCAAAGTGGTAGATTTATCAATAGTGGATTGAAGGAAAAGGGCCTTGTAATTCCCTTTGAAGTTTGGGTATTTTACTAATAGTATTGGTGATTTTTTTTTTTTTAGTTTTGGACGTAGGAGAAGGGATACAAGGAATAGCCATAACACATAAACCATGTAAGGACAATAGAGAAGCAAAGTCATGAAGACTGATTGGTAAGGAGGGAGGAGAAGATGGCGACTGTTGGTTAATTAGGTGAAGGGTAGTTAAAGGGGAATTGGATTCGTGGTTAACAGGGGAAGGAGATGAGAGGTCTTGATTGTCACTCAAGTCAGGTGGAAGAGGGGGAAGAGTATGTAATTGGCAAGTGGTTGGTATCGTCTAGTTGGTTGCCAAAGATGGCCATATCGAGGGGTTGAGCAATGAATACAATTTCTTTGGAGGGGCTGGAAAGGCAACCCTCTGTATCAGAACCGGTAAAAGGAAGGTTTGGTTTATTGGTTGCGGTGGAATGCAGAGTACTGAATTGCAAGTTGGTGGGGCTCGTGCTAAAAGTGACTGCAGAAAGAGAGGGTTGTGAAGAAGAGGGTGAGGCCGAATTGGAGAAGCTGTTATCCTAGTTTTGGAAACTAAAGGATGAGGTTGACTCGGGTGAAAGATTGTGGCTAGGGTTTTCGGTTGAAGTGCAGAGAGGTAAAGGATCAGATGGTGGACCTACAGATTGGTCATTTAAGGAGAGGGAGGGTGGGAGATTTATCTTCTTCATAACTACAGGAAATTTGGTCAAAGGATCAGGATATGGAGAAAGAGAGGGTGAGATTGATTGATTGGGTTCAATTGCTATGGACTTGTCTTTTTCATTTAACTGAGAATTATTAAGATCCACTTTTTTATCAACCTGTTTAATGCTATTTCCTTGTGGAGGGAGGGGCGCACTGCTGTCCTGAACTCCGGTGTCAGCAGGTTGAATTCGCACCAATGTTTCATCGTGTGCCAACTCCTTTGGTAGACGAATTTCATATGGAATGAAGCCTCGATTATTTTTCCTTAATCTTTAGATGGGCAAAAGAAAGAACTAGCCCATGTGCAGTTTGATTTGAAGGTTGAACAAATCCACCACACATGTCACCAATGTACCTAAAGATGGCTTCGGTCCGGTAAGTAATTGGGAGATGAAACACATCAATCTAGCCTCCTCATGATGCAACCATTTGTTGTTGGAAAGATGAAGGTATGGATAGTGAGAGAAACTTAAGTTTCAGAGGGCCAATGGTTGTCCAATCCGAATTAGCACATAACTTTTAAGAAATTGCCGAGCTATAAACATGCAGTAGGGCTTCGTCTCATTTAGTAACAAATTTTTTTAATTTTTTTTAATTTTAAAATCAAGTCTATAAACATCATTCATTTATTATCTTCTATGTTTTTGTTTTGTTGTCTATATTTTAAGAGTATTTTCAAAATCATTGCCAAAATTTAAAAACTAAAAAAAAAGTAGTTTTCCAAAACTTGTTTTCATTTTTATAAATGGGTTAAGAACTTTAATATTTACCTTGGAAATATGAAAATCATAGTAAAAAATGATGAGAAAACAAGTCCAATTTTCAAAAACAAAAAACAAAACCAAATAGTTACCAAACTGAGTCTTAAAGTCAAATTAAATTTGAAACCTAGGGACTAAAAAGATATCTTTCTCATTTTACACCATGTATTTGATACATTATTTCTTCTCACAATAAAACTAGTGCTAATGCAGAAGTTGAACTCTTGTATTATATGCCTATGTGCAGGTGACCACAAATCCAAGTGCTGTTGGTGGCTGTAGTTGTAAAAGTTCTTTCATGGTGAAACAATAATCACCACAAAGCTCTCTATTTGCATCCTTTCAGGAAGGCATAGGAGCAATAATCAAAACTCTTGCCTTGAAGATATGATGATTTTGTTTATTATTTGGTTGGTTAATTTGATAAGGCTTTTTATCTATGCCTATTTTCATGTATCATCATTTTGTATTCATGTGCCACTACTATATTATTTGGGATCTTCATTCTTTATTGCACTGAATCATGATAGAGTTTATTCTTGAAGCCAAATTAAGCCTATTCATTATAATTGAATTGAAAATTACCACGGGATGAAAATAGTTAGGTCCCGTTTAGTTTGAAAATTATGTCTATAGATATTACTTTTATCTCCAAATTTCTTTTTTTGTTATCTACTTTTTACCAATGATTTAAAAAACCAAGTCAAATCTTTAAGAACTAAAAAAAAAAAGTAGTTTTCAAAAAGAATTTTTTTTTTAGAATTTGACTAAGAATTCAAGATGTAAATCAAAATAAAATAAACTTAATTTTCAAAAATAAAAATAAAAAATAAAATAGTTATTGAATGAAGTTTTAATAATTTATTTTAAAATTACATACAAATTTTTAAAAGTTTGCTTGGCTTAGCTTTGGGCCAGACCTAGCTAGCTCTGGTGCCATCTCTGATTCAACTTCATCCTAACAATTGTAGAGAGAGACGGTGAGCTAATAATATTCACAATTTAAGACCAAAGTGAAATCAAACAAGTTGATTACAACGGATAACATAACCCTATTTGCAATAAAAAGGCTCAGGGCCTTTTTCAAACAGAATGTAATAAAATGTGTTACTTTTGACACATTTTTAAAAGTTTGTGATTTAAATTGATATAATTATTGTTTAGACAATGATTAGATACAATTTAAGTATAGTAATTTTTTTTTTTTAAAAAAATATCTAACATATGGTAGAGTTTTATTGGTGTGCAGTCTGTGATGCACAAAGATGAGTGTAACTTTTTAATATTATTATTATTACTTCAGAATTTAAATTGATTTAACCCATAAAGTTTAAGGATATAAATTGATTTTTTTTCCCCCAAAAAGTAATTTAGTAAGAACAAGTAGTGTCAAATTTTGGTGCAATTAGGATGCTCCCAATTATTTTCATTTAAGTAATGAGTTTATGTGTATTATATACAAACATTTCCAATCAGCTGCAGTAGTGTAGAATTGTAGGAGGCAGAGAATGACATGATTTCTCATTCATCACTTAACCCACAGACTGGGGTGCCTTCTCTAATTCGTACTTCGAGTGGGTGTTCATCACATCCTTGTTTTTATTTTCCTAAAAATAATTCAATTGCCTTTAATACATCATTCTAAATTTTCATCGATATATTCATATTTCCATTGATATTTTCACGTTTCTACGGGTTTGATATTGACATAAGGGTAAATTGATATTTTCATTGTGTCGTAGTTTTTCCAAGAAATGTAAAAAGATAAACAACAAAATATTACTAATGTAAATAATAAACATATTAATTTGTGTAAAAATCATAAAATGTTTATTTAAAAATTCAAAATTATTTTTTTTGATTTTTTGATCTTTACAATTTTTCTAGAAATACCGATCAAAATCGATATTTTATCAATATTTCCATTGAAGTTTTCGTAAAATTAAGACCTTGATATTTTCATTGAAATCTACATTTTAAACATTGAGTGCACCAAAATATCTCAAATAGGTTAGCACATTTTTAGCACTCTCATCATTTCCTAGATCCGTTTATCGATAATCAATATTAAAAGGGCAATATTAACCGAAGTTAAAAGGGCAATACAAGAGGGGGCTAGAGAAAAGCACATAAGAAGAAATCTGGTAGATGACATAAAAGCACCAAGATTGAGGGCAATGGAGGAAGGGTTGTAATCTTTGAGTTTTGATCTAAAAGACTAGCATGGAGTCAAGGTGCAGATTTTGGAGCTTGTTCAAGAGATGGTTGACCACATTGCAATGAATGAATAGATGACCATATTTTCTCCACTTTGTTTGCATAAAGGACACTAGTTTAGATTTAGAGATAAATTAGGAAGCCTCTTTATTGTAAAATTTCCATGGTGTTGATGCTTTTGTGAAGGATAGTCCATATTAAAAACTTGCATTTCTTTGGGATGGAAGATTTGAACAAGCATGAAAAGATATCACCATTAATGATGGGAAGATCTCTTTGTTTAATGATGAGAAGCTCAATTTTTTCATATTCCATTGATTGATCTCTCTGTCGAATAAAGGTCTACGAGGTTGAATGTCCCGATCATCGCTTTCGGTGTTCCATACTCTCTGATGGTGCTTTTTGTTCGTCGTGTTAATGCAAAAAGACGAGATTTGTTCACCATTATTAACAATCCACTCGAAGTTTGCCTTTAATAATGGATCTCCAAGGGGCCTTCATGTTCATGTTCATGCTGTTGTATTTTGCAGTGATAGGGGATTTCTACAAAGTGTGTTTGTTTGTACTTTGCAAGAATATTCTCTTCCATAGACATAAAAAAAAACAGAGACTAAATTTTAACTTTTTCCAAATTATAAAACCAAATTTATAATTTAACCAAATAAAATAATTGTACAATTATAATTCGATTAGTCCCTAGTAAGGGACACTTGTAGATAGAAAGTTTATTATTATTATTATTATTTTGATAGAATAAAAGGTGAAAAAGAAAGTTTATTACAGATATAGAAAATGTTTTTTCTTTTAACTTTCAAATATTGCAAAATTTATAGGTCAAACCCAAACAAAAATAGGAAAAAGTTGATTATACTTTTTTTGTTATATATATATATATATTGCAAAAGTAATGTATTGCTAAAGAGAGACCTTAGAACTTGAGGTCAAGGCACAAATAAAAACCAACAAAACAAGACAACCAAACGATGAAACACAAAAAAAGAAACCACATACACAGATCAAGGAAAAAAATCCCAAGGAGAAAATTCCCTTCCTATAAGAGAAGCTCTCATTCACTTAGAACAACATATAAAAATCTTAGACCGAACATCTAAACTAATCACCTAAGAAGAACGCAAAGAGGCACCACGGACACATTTATTATGCTCATAACAAACATGATTAAGAACAACACACTGAGCAATTCTCTAAACTTTACGCCTCAGCCGATTCCCTTTGCTAAAATGGAAAATCCTTGTGAGCTTCATTTCCCATTACGATATCCTGTGGGAACACCTTTCCCACTAAAGCATGTCCTCCCAATTTGCCTTACTAAAAGGACAAAAAGAATAAATGATCATGAGACTCAACTCCACCAGTACATATAAGACATTCACTAAGGATATCAAAACATCGCCGTCTAACACGATCTCAAATCTACAACTGATGTCAAATACCAAGCCAAGAAAATTAAAGCATATCTAGGTGATATTCCCCCAAACTAAATGAGGCTAGTACAAGATATCACAAGATACTTAGAACATAATGACTTCCAAGCACTAGGGACAGAAAACATACTAGAATAACAAGGGAGCCAAATTACACTATCCTCCTATCCAACCGGACCTTAACATGAAGGGAACTTAGCGATAAACATAAAATGAAATGTATCAATCATGTACTCCATATATCAATATCAATATATTTTATACAGTATATTAGCAATATAGTTATACTAGAGATATTAGTTATAACAATGAGTAATATAGGGAATATATCAATTATATGCTTTGTGTGCAATGTATTTAATTATTAATATAATATAGTAGAAGATTTACAACATTAACTGCATTTTATCATGTAGTTTTCAGTTATCCTCTTCTGTCTGTTGTCAATTATCTCTCAGCAAGCTACTTTCAATTTTTTTTTAATTAAAAATTAATGAAGGAAATGAAAGACTAGAATGAAAAAAGAAAAGAAAATTTTAGACGGGAGAAAGAAAACATTGTTATAGATTTTTCCACCAAAGAAACAAGTGCAAGAATCTCTTTAATTACCCTCAAATAATGAGTCATAAACTCCTTGATGCTAATCAGCCAATAAGGGAAAGAAAAGATTTTTTTTAGTGTATGTGTTTGGATTAATTTTTCAAGTGTTTCATTTTGAAGAAAATTGTAGTGAGCAACTATTAAAATTGTTTATGAAATACTTTCAAAGTTCATTTAAAACTATTTTTATCAAAAGAATTTAAATAAAAATGATTTTTTGAATTTTTTTTTTTACTTTAGTCAATCCAAACAGACCTTAAATCTTATCAATTATATATATTTAATATGAAATATATCATTTATATATTTAATGTGGTCGATTGCATTATATTAACTATTAAGTATATCAATTATTTCAATCATATACTTTATTCTAAGTGTACAAGTGACTGATTCAATATGTAGTATACTAGCAAAGCATATCCAAATGTTTAATAACAAATATTTATTGCAAAGAGTGATACTTTGGTGCAACATAAGTTGGACCCATCTCTAATTATTCCTCTCAATTATAGAGTAAATAGTAGTACAAAAATATTATTTTTTAATAAAAACAAAAGTCTACCATGTGGCAAATATTGAATGGATAATTTGGTAAACTGCACGAAGACATTGGAGTCCAAAAATATATCTAAGCATAAACAGTTTTCTATTGCTATAGAGAGTTGTTGCAATTGTATTCTTAAACTCATGAAAAATTGAGATTAAACTCAATTACTAATGGAGTATATAATATTAGAGTTTAATTGCAATGCCTTTGTACAATTTTAAAGAAAAGCAATTATTTTTCAGTAGTTGTAATTGTTGAAAATAAAAGGAAAAAAGGAACACAAGATTTACGTGGAAAACCCTAGATCAGGGAGAAAAAATCACGATAAAGACTGATTTTTATTATTAATTATGATACACAAAGTACAAGAGAATAGGCCAAATAAATAGACTAGTGGGAAGCCCTATGGTACATACAATTACTAAAATACCCCTAGAGTTACAAGTTGTTTTTCGACACTCCCCTTCAAGTTGGAGCGTAAATATCAATAAGGCCCAACTTGCTGACACAGTAATCAAAGCTTTGTCTCAGTAACCCTTTTGTGAACACATTTGCAATTTGCTGATTTGTGGGAACATAAGGAATGCATATACTTCCATTGTCAAGTCTTTCCTTGATGAAGTGCCGGTCGATCTCAACGTGTTTTGTTCTGTCATGTTGAACAAGATTATTTGCAATACTAATTACTGCCTTATTATCACATAACAGTTTCATTGGGAGCTCATTGTCTTGATGAAGATCTGACAACACTTTCATCAACTAGATTTCTTCACATATCCTTAAACTCATGGCCGGTACTCAGCTTCTGCACTATTTCTGGCCACAACTCCCTGTTTCTTGCTTCTTCAGGTCACCAGATTACCCCAAACAAATGTGCAATACCCAGATGTTGATTTTCTATCAACAACAGACCCTGCCCAATTAGAATCAGTGTAGGCTTCAATGCAACATTTATCAGACTTCTTGAACATTAACTTTTTACCTAGTGTACTTTTCAGATATCGTAGGATGCGCTCAACTGCTGTCATATATTCCTCACAAGGGGCCTGCATAAACTGACTGAAAACACTCACTGCATATGAAATATCGAGTCTCGTATGAGATAAGTATATCAATTTCCCAACTAACCACTGATACCTTTCTTTATTGATCGGGACACTGTTACTAGTATTGCTAAGCTTTGAATTATATTCAACTGGGGTGTCAGCAGGTTTGCACCCAGTCATTCCTGTTTCCATTAGGAGATCAATCGTGTATTTCCGTTGAGACACTGAGAGTCCATCCTTTGACTGGGCTACTTCCATTACGAGAAAGTATCTTAATTTCCCAAGGTCTTTAATTTCAAATTCTTTGGCCATCCTTGCTTTGAGTTTCACAATTTCATCATCATCATCACCAGAGAGCACAATATCGTCAACGTACACAACGAGAACTACAACTTTCCCTGAAGTTGACTTCTTTTTAAACAGTGTGTGATCTGAGTGCCTTTGGGTATATCTTTGTCCTGGAAAATTTGTCAAACTAGGCTCTCGGAGACTGTTTCAACCCATATAGTGACTTTTTCAGTCGGCGGACTCGCTGTTTGAACTGACTTTCAAACCTGGGAGGAGGATTCATGTAGACTTCCTCCTCAAATTCTCCATTGAGAAAGGCATTCTTTACATCCAGTTGATGCAGAGGCCAATCTCTATTAACTGCAACTGATAACAATACTTGGATAGTATTGAGTTTAGCTACGGGAGAGAATGTCTCGGAGTAATCTACCCCAAAGGTTTGAGTAAACTCTTTGGCAACTAACTTGACCTTGTACCGATCAAGAGTCCCATCTAACTTGTACTTTATAGTGAAAACCCATTTGCATCCAACTGTCTTGTGCCCTTTGGGTAGGATCACCTGGTCCCACGTTTCATTTTTCTCCAGAGCCCTCATCTCCTCCATAACAGCAGCCTTCCAAACTTCAGTTCCCATTGCTTCCTGTATGTTACTCGGTATCACCCTTGTATCTAAACTAGTGGTAAAGACCCTAAATTCAAATGATAGGTTACTGTATGTCATGTAACTATGCATAGGGTACCTTGTACATGACCGAATACCTTTCCTCAGGGCTATTGGAAGATCAGGAGAAGCATCATACTCCTTCAGAGCTGAAAGATTGAATCACACCGGGTAAGAAAGGCGGGCTTAGCAGGTTTCTCCAAACGTATAAACCAAAATCAGAAGCAACCGGTCTTGAAGAGGATACCGGTAAGGCTGGACATAATATCCACTTCCCCTTGTGGTGTGAAGTGGGATGTCCACTGTGATCACTAGTCTCCTCTGCTTGGGTTTCATTTTCAGAAGTCACCACCTTTTCACCATTATCTCTAGTATCACACTCACATTTTCTAGAGCTGTGTCTGAATCGTCATTCACTGTCGTCTTCCCATCTGTTATAGTGGTGTTGTTAGCACATTTTCCTCTTTCTTCCTCTCTGCATTCGTTAGTCATAGTACAAGTATCAATCTTATTAATTTCAGGAATACACATACCTGATGTCGGATTTGACTCATGGACCGGAGCTGGAGATGCAACAGGTGACGCTGCTTCCTTCCTGAGATTCTTCCTATAGTATGTTATCCATGGGACTTGATTGGCAGATAGGACCGACATGTTCGGGAATAGGAGATGACTACAAGGGAACTGTATATGTGGACTAGTTAATCTCTTCATTAGATGTCTCCCCCTGAAGATGGCTAACAGGGAAGAAAGGCTGATCCTCAAGGAAGGTGATATCCATGGACACAAAATATTTGAGAGAGGATGGGTGGTAACATTTATACCCATGCTGATGGAGTGGATACCCAACAAAGACGCATTTTTTAGCACAAGGGGTAAATTTCGTGCAGTTTGGCCCATGGAAGTGTACAAGGTAACACAACAAAAAACTCGAAGTGGTACATCGGAAACTAAACGAGTAGTAGGGTAGGACTCTTTCAAATAGTCTAATGGATTTTGAAAGTTGAGGACTCGGGAAGATATTCAGTTGATTAAGTGAGCAGCAGTAAGGATGACATCACCCCATAGGTAAGACAGGCGTAATGTGAATAGCATTAAGGACTTGGCAACTTCCACCAAATGACGACTTTTCCTCTCGGCTACCCCATTTTGCTGGGGAGTGTAAGTACACGAACTCTGGTGGATAATCCCTTTGGATGCAATGAACTCCTAGAAGGAAGAGTTAAAGAATTTCCGCCCATTGTCACTTCTCAAAATACCAATCCTGGCATTAAACTGGGTTTCCACAATGGCATAAAATTGTTGGAATACAGATAACACCTTAGACTTATCAGTGAGAAGAAAAACCCAAGTAAGCCGAGTGTGGTCATCTATAAAAGTGACAAACCGGCATTTCCCTGTGGAGGTTGTGATTGGTGAGGGACCCCAAACATCACTGTGGACAAAGGTGAAGGGTTTGGATGGTTTATAGGGCTGGGAGTGGAAGGAGACACGACTCTGTTTGACACGAAGACACACTTCACACTTTAAAGAAGACATATTAATATTGCGAAATAAATGCGGAAATAAGTATTTCATGTATTGAAAGTTTGGATGTCTAAGTGGTAATGCCATAACAGAAAATCATTCTCAGAGTTAGAAAAATTTAAGGAGACAAGCCTAGTCCTATAATCATTCCTAAAGGAAGCATCATCAGTCAGGAAGTAGAGTTCCCTATCGTACCGGACAGTGCCAATTCTCGTCCCCGAGCTCAGATCCTGAAATAAAATAGAGTCGAGTGAAAATACTGCCTGACAATTCAGATCTCTTGTAATCTTACTAATAGATAACAAATTATATGAAATTTTAGGAACATGTTAAACATCCCGTAAAACCAAACCTTCAAATGGAGATAAATGCCCTTTTTCTTGCAATATGTGCGAACGATCCATCTGCAATCCTAATTTATTCATTACCAGCCCTTGGATATTATGAGAGAAACTGATTAGATGTACCAGTAAGATGATCTATCGCCCCTGAGTCAACAATCCAAGGTTTTTTTACCATTAACACTAATAAGACCAAAAGACTATATATTGCCTGACTGGGCAATGGTACTGATTCCAACTGTACTCAGGCTGGTCGTATTGTCTGCTGAGGGAAACCCAGACATGATATTTGTAGTGGGTAAAATAGGGAAAGAATTTACCGGATTTTCAGAGTATACTGGTATGTTGGCCGAGAAATCTGGTTGAGGATTTGTGCCAAGAGACGTTTCTAAATCTGAAATCTGCATTCGGAGAGATGCCAACCGTCGTCGGATATCATCAAGGCATTGGGCCGAACCACCATGATTTGGCACGGCTGGAAACAAAGCTTCGACCGACGACTGAATGTGGGAAGAACCAGCCGTGTATGCTGGAATCGAGCCGGCGGTGGAAGAAGTCATGAAGTAGTCGGGTCTGATTGTCGGATCGAGTCGCTGAGGTTGAATATCTCAGATCGGGGCTCGAGTCGGCTGTGACTGGGCAAAATAGGAAGGAGCGAACGGGTCGTGCAGCATTACTGGCGCAGACGAAGGGTTCAGCGGCTTCCCATCAGTGTGGTTCGGCACGATCGCTCGTCTATTGAGCGAACCCTTGGTCTGGAACAATGTCGTTACTCCCTGCAGCGGTTGGATTGGACATCTCTGAACGTCGAAGAAGGTTTCGGTCGGGAATCTTTAGTCTGTCAACGACGGCTAAGATTAGCTGTGGTAGGGCGGGTTGGAGATATTCTTTCATAGCCGCTTGGATGACAGCTTTCATATTCGCTAGGGTTCCGTCATCAAGCTTTGATACCATGTTGAAAATAAAAGAAAGAAAGGAACACAAGATTTACGTGGAAAACCCTAGTTTAGGGAGAAAAAACCACGTTAGAGACTGATTTTTATTATTAATTCTTATACACAAAGTACAAGAGAATAGGCTAAATAAATAGACTAGTGGGAAGCTCTAGAGTACATACAATTACTAAAATACCCCTAGGGTTACAAGCTTTTTTTCCGAAAGTAATGATTTTGTAACATAACTTTAAAATATTTAATTCTTTAAAATTATAGAAACTAGGGTAATCATTTTAAATGATAAAATTGTTGAAAATATTTTTAAGTATAGCAAAATATTACTGCCTATAATGATAGACCACAATAAAATTTACCACTGAGCGATAGGCCCGGATAGATTTCTATCACTGAGTGACAGAAGTTTATTGTGACTCATCTTTCTTTATTTGAAAACAACCCTAGAAAATATTGCAATTAGACTCTAGTATTACTCACTTAATTACTAATTTGAATTTAATTGTAATATTTTCTAAGTTTTAGAATATAATTACAAGAAATACATAAGGTTGGTCACCTCCAAAGTAATACTAGGACCTGTTAGGATTCATACTTATACCATGGTATTGAATTTCATCAACATATTTATTTTTATCAATATTTCCTTTATATTGTAAAAAAATCAATGAAACACGAAAAAATAAGTAACAAAATTGTTACAAATGTAAATATAATATAAATAAAAAATAATTTCACTTATTTACTAATTTGAATATATTTTTAAGTTTTTTTTACTTTTATAATTTTTCTATTAATATCCATTCACATCAATATTTTATTTACATTTTCATCTATACTTTTTCGTAAATTGAGATATCAACAATTTCATAAACACAAAAATAAGATTATTAATTTATTATTATTATTATTATTATATATATATTTATTTAAAATGCAAATTAAGCATGTGTCCTCTAGAATTAGAGTATGGGGGCCCACAGGGATGGATGTCCCCCACAGAGCACACAGAGGGTTAGGCTTTTCAAATGGGAGTAGTACACGTGGCGGAATATGATTAGTTGAACATCAAATCCCACGTGGCATAGGGGTTCTCATCACGTGGCCTTTGGTGTGAAGATCAAACTCCAACCTATAGCACAATTATACAGTACAATACAACACAAGGACAGCCTAGCCTCCTCACTGTCCTCTTTTGTCTGTCATTGATGGGATCTTCAAATCCTTATCTCTTCTTCTAATTCCCACGTCCTAATCAATTTCATTTTCTCCCTCTTTTTTCTCTTTTTTTTCAAACATTTCTAACTTAAAATACTGAAATTTTTATAAAACATATTAATAACTAAAATTTTATGAAACTTAAATCTTAAATATCAAAATTCAAGATATCTATTACAAATTTCAAGAAAACATCATAAAAATATATATATAACTTATAATATTTATAAGTTATAATATATATATTTTTATAATATTAAAAATTCCGGTCGAGTTCGGTCAACCTAAATTTTTAAAAGCATAGCCCGAACCTAACCCAATTCGAAAAAACATTAAAAAAAAATCCAACCCAACCCAAAAAAAATAAAAATATTCAACCCAACCCAACCTAAAATTAAAACTAATCCAACCCAACCCTTCCAATTTAGGTTGGATGGTATGAGTTATTTGGGTTGTCAGGTCATTTGAATACTCGTATTTCCTCATTTTTCAATGTTTCTTTATACATATCCTTTTTACCTTCAAAATAGGGGGAAAACAATGCTTGGAACCGACGTGGTATTTGCTTCAATGCCCCTGATCCCTAAAGGTTTGGTTGCTTTAGTTGTAGCAAGAGTTTTTAGGGATGAAATTTATTTATTTATTTTGACCCAATGCATCTAGATTTAGGTTTTCGAACATGCATTAAACATGCCCTGTTCATCAAATGAGAATGCTTAGTTTTGGTCGAAGTCGAGCAGATGAGTTTGGGCCCTCTTTCCATGCTTAATTGGGGTATGGGGTGTGGTTTTCTAGCTCTAGTTTCACCATTTTCTTTTTAGTTTGCGAAGTCTATAATGTCGATTATGTCCTCTGGTCCAAATATATATATATATATATATATATATATATATATATATATATATATTCCTAATGTCGATTATGTCCTCTGATCCAAATCTATCTATAACAATACATATAGACACAACGCGCACGCGCACGCACGTCACACATGTAATATACACACACAATGCAATATAAAGTTATATACATACACAATGTTATATAAAGTTATGAAATATCACTAACATGAATAATATGATAATTGGGTTCAAATTTTCAAACCCACGTTTATAAAATTATAAAATTATGAAATCTATATGAGTTCGAACCTTATCCATTTTTTTAAAGTATATTTTGTTCCCCTTTTAATAATTAAAAATTTAAAAGTTGACATGCGTTGACATCTAATTCAAAAAGTATGTTCCTCTTAATCTTATCTTTAGAGTTCTTTTCTCTTCTTTGATAAAGATGTACATTCTTCATTTGTATTGTAATATTTAGAGAATAAAAAGAAAAAACATATATTTTTTTTTAAAAGATACATACAATATTTTTATTTTTATTTATATATCAATGCTACGATGCATCACCTTTTAGAGAAAAACATTAAAATAAAATACTTTAAGATCCATTTATTGATGATTACAATTTTAGTATTTCTTTCTGAATATTAAGATTATATTGTTAAATTAATTTTTTAAAAGCTCGTTAATTTTTATTTAGCTATGTAAAATTTGAAAACATTTTGAAATCTGAAGCGAAATTTCAATATACACACACCTACGTAGATCATTTTTTTTTTAGTTTTTAAAATTTAACTAGATTTTTCAAATTATTTATTTA
>NW_028326631.1:0-17000 GCF_027475165.1 Benincasa hispida
GTATAGAACAACAAAGTGTCATTAGCAAACTGTAAATGTGTCGGTGAAAAATCCGAATGACCAATAGGATGAGCAATAGTAAGATCCAGTGCGGAGTTGTGGTCAATAAGACAACTCAGACAATCAACAACTAAAATAAATAAGAAGGGAGAGAGAAGGTCTCCCTGTCTTATGCCACGCCACAGGAGGGAATAATCTTGCCATAGGGCGGCAATTAATAATGATGGAATAATTGATGCATCCTTTGATCCAAATGCGCCAACGACAACAAAAACCTTTTATCTGGAGAATGGAGTCAAGAAAGTCCCAATCAACCGTATCAAAGGCTTTCTCAAGGTCCAATTTTAAGACAACCCCTGATTTATTCCTTAAAGTTCAATCATTAGTGAGCTCATTAGCCATCAAGGAAGCATAAAAAATCTATCTATTAGCCACAAAAGCAAGCTGATTGGCCGAAATGGTGAAAGGAATAACCTTCTTCAGACGATTTGATAAAACACGGGCAATAATCTTGTAATCATATGAAATGAGATTAATAGGTCTATAATTAGAAACAGATCTTGAGTCAACTTTTTTACAAATCAGACACATATAAGTATCATTCAACTTCACATTAATAACCCCAAAATTGTAAAAAATCATTAATAACTAACATCATCTCAGATTTAAGAGTAACCAAGAAAAATTTGAAAAACTTAGCTGTAAAACCATCTGGACCAGGGTATTTACTAGCACCAAGGGAGGAGAGACAGTAGCAAATACCTCATCTTCGGTAAAGGGATGCTCAAGGTCCGTGGCTTGAGTGGAAGAAATAGGATTCCACTCAAGATTAGTTGGAAGAAAATGTTGACCCATGTCTTTTGTGAAGAGAGATGAGTAAAAAGACAAGAATTTAACCTCAATATCATGAGAAGTCAAAAGACTAGTGCCTTCCCTGGAGACTTTCCGTAATGGAGGACTTACGGCGGCAGGAAGCAACAATTCTATGGAAAAACCGTGTGTTTTCATCACCCTCAAGAAGCCATTTCAGCTTACATCGCTGCTGTCAATGAATGTGATCTTGAATGGTCAGGGTTTCAATCTGTTCACAAAGTATGTGACGCCTATTAAGCTATTTCTTGTTAAGGGCACCTTTGTCTTCCAGGTCATCTAAATTAGTTAATGCGAAACAAGATAAAGAAGATTAGTAACCTCGCTGTGCTGAGTGTTATTCCATTCACGAATAATAGTTCTCAGACCTTGATGCTTTAACATAAAATCGTTGCCAGGTCAATCAGTAATTGGGTGGCAATTCCACCAATTCTCCACCAAGGAACAGACAGAAGGCACTTGAAGCCAAGAGTTCTCAAATCTAAAAGGGCAAGGACCACAATCAATACTTCTAGAAGATGAGACCAATGGAAAATGATCAGATGTGATGCGATTCAAGCGTTTGAGAGTAATTGTTCCAAATTTATGAAGACAATTCTCTGTAAGCAGAAAACGATTAAGAAGAGACAGATATTGTGTAGGACCAGAGCTCAACCACGTAAAGCAACCATTCGATAGAGGAATATCCCATAATTGATAATAAGATATCTATTGATTGAAGGCATGCATAGTAGAGGAAATTGTTCTGTCATGTGATTTTTTCCAAGACCATTTAGTGACATTAAAGTCACCACTAATGACCCAATTTTCACCTCCCAAACCAGCTAAATCATCAAACTCTTGCCAAAAACCAGCTCTAAAGCATTACCAGAAGGGCCATAAATTGTCGAAAGCCAAAAAGAAAAACCATCAGTCAATGATACATGAATTAAAGTAGAAAAGTGGCTCTGTATAACCTCGAGGATAGAGAAGTCAGACTCACTCCAAAGAATAAGAATACCCTCTCACATATCAATAGTGTCCAAAGAAGTCCAACCAATAAAGGAAAAGCTCTGGATGGATTTAATCAAAGAGGAATCAACATATGACAACTTTGTTTCTTGTAGGAGAACAATACCCAGGGTTATGTTGTTGAATTAGCTTCTTTACCAAAGCATGCTTCCTCCAAGAATTAAGACCCTAGACACTCCATGTGAGGAATTTCATGTATTCTTGGATGCATCATCCCTAATAGCCAAAGTGGTAGATTTATCAATAGTGGATTGAAGGAAAAGGGCCTTGTAATTCCCTTTGAAGTTTGGGTATTTTACTAATAGTATTGGTGATTTTTTTTTTTTTAGTTTTGGACGTAGGAGAAGGGATACAAGGAATAGCCATAACACATAAACCATGTAAGGACAATAGAGAAGCAAAGTCATGAAGACTGATTGGTAAGGAGGGAGGAGAAGATGGCGACTGTTGGTTAATTAGGTGAAGGGTAGTTAAAGGGGAATTGGATTCGTGGTTAACAGGGGAAGGAGATGAGAGGTCTTGATTGTCACTCAAGTCAGGTGGAAGAGGGGGAAGAGTATGTAATTGGCAAGTGGTTGGTATCGTCTAGTTGGTTGCCAAAGATGGCCATATCGAGGGGTTGAGCAATGAATACAATTTCTTTGGAGGGGCTGGAAAGGCAACCCTCTGTATCAGAACCGGTAAAAGGAAGGTTTGGTTTATTGGTTGCGGTGGAATGCAGAGTACTGAATTGCAAGTTGGTGGGGCTCGTGCTAAAAGTGACTGCAGAAAGAGAGGGTTGTGAAGAAGAGGGTGAGGCCGAATTGGAGAAGCTGTTATCCTAGTTTTGGAAACTAAAGGATGAGGTTGACTCGGGTGAAAGATTGTGGCTAGGGTTTTCGGTTGAAGTGCAGAGAGGTAAAGGATCAGATGGTGGACCTACAGATTGGTCATTTAAGGAGAGGGAGGGTGGGAGATTTATCTTCTTCATAACTACAGGAAATTTGGTCAAAGGATCAGGATATGGAGAAAGAGAGGGTGAGATTGATTGATTGGGTTCAATTGCTATGGACTTGTCTTTTTCATTTAACTGAGAATTATTAAGATCCACTTTTTTATCAACCTGTTTAATGCTATTTCCTTGTGGAGGGAGGGGCGCACTGCTGTCCTGAACTCCGGTGTCAGCAGGTTGAATTCGCACCAATGTTTCATCGTGTGCCAACTCCTTTGGTAGACGAATTTCATATGGAATGAAGCCTCGATTATTTTTCCTTAATCTTTAGATGGGCAAAAGAAAGAACTAGCCCATGTGCAGTTTGATTTGAAGGTTGAACAAATCCACCACACATGTCACCAATGTACCTAAAGATGGCTTCGGTCCGGTAAGTAATTGGGAGATGAAACACATCAATCTAGCCTCCTCATGATGCAACCATTTGTTGTTGGAAAGATGAAGGTATGGATAGTGAGAGAAACTTAAGTTTCAGAGGGCCAATGGTTGTCCAATCCGAATTAGCACATAACTTTTAAGAAATTGCCGAGCTATAAACATGCAGTAGGGCTTCGTCTCATTTAGTAACAAATTTTTTTAATTTTTTTTAATTTTAAAATCAAGTCTATAAACATCATTCATTTATTATCTTCTATGTTTTTGTTTTGTTGTCTATATTTTAAGAGTATTTTCAAAATCATTGCCAAAATTTAAAAACTAAAAAAAAAGTAGTTTTCCAAAACTTGTTTTCATTTTTATAAATGGGTTAAGAACTTTAATATTTACCTTGGAAATATGAAAATCATAGTAAAAAATGATGAGAAAACAAGTCCAATTTTCAAAAACAAAAAACAAAACCAAATAGTTACCAAACTGAGTCTTAAAGTCAAATTAAATTTGAAACCTAGGGACTAAAAAGATATCTTTCTCATTTTACACCATGTATTTGATACATTATTTCTTCTCACAATAAAACTAGTGCTAATGCAGAAGTTGAACTCTTGTATTATATGCCTATGTGCAGGTGACCACAAATCCAAGTGCTGTTGGTGGCTGTAGTTGTAAAAGTTCTTTCATGGTGAAACAATAATCACCACAAAGCTCTCTATTTGCATCCTTTCAGGAAGGCATAGGAGCAATAATCAAAACTCTTGCCTTGAAGATATGATGATTTTGTTTATTATTTGGTTGGTTAATTTGATAAGGCTTTTTATCTATGCCTATTTTCATGTATCATCATTTTGTATTCATGTGCCACTACTATATTATTTGGGATCTTCATTCTTTATTGCACTGAATCATGATAGAGTTTATTCTTGAAGCCAAATTAAGCCTATTCATTATAATTGAATTGAAAATTACCACGGGATGAAAATAGTTAGGTCCCGTTTAGTTTGAAAATTATGTCTATAGATATTACTTTTATCTCCAAATTTCTTTTTTTGTTATCTACTTTTTACCAATGATTTAAAAAACCAAGTCAAATCTTTAAGAACTAAAAAAAAAAAGTAGTTTTCAAAAAGAATTTTTTTTTTAGAATTTGACTAAGAATTCAAGATGTAAATCAAAATAAAATAAACTTAATTTTCAAAAATAAAAATAAAAAATAAAATAGTTATTGAATGAAGTTTTAATAATTTATTTTAAAATTACATACAAATTTTTAAAAGTTTGCTTGGCTTAGCTTTGGGCCAGACCTAGCTAGCTCTGGTGCCATCTCTGATTCAACTTCATCCTAACAATTGTAGAGAGAGACGGTGAGCTAATAATATTCACAATTTAAGACCAAAGTGAAATCAAACAAGTTGATTACAACGGATAACATAACCCTATTTGCAATAAAAAGGCTCAGGGCCTTTTTCAAACAGAATGTAATAAAATGTGTTACTTTTGACACATTTTTAAAAGTTTGTGATTTAAATTGATATAATTATTGTTTAGACAATGATTAGATACAATTTAAGTATAGTAATTTTTTTTTTTTTAAAAAATATCTAACATATGGTAGAGTTTTATTGGTGTGCAGTCTGTGATGCACAAAGATGAGTGTAACTTTTTAATATTATTATTATTACTTCAGAATTTAAATTGATTTAACCCATAAAGTTTAAGGATATAAATTGATTTTTTTTCCCCCAAAAAGTAATTTAGTAAGAACAAGTAGTGTCAAATTTTGGTGCAATTAGGATGCTCCCAATTATTTTCATTTAAGTAATGAGTTTATGTGTATTATATACAAACATTTCCAATCAGCTGCAGTAGTGTAGAATTGTAGGAGGCAGAGAATGACATGATTTCTCATTCATCACTTAACCCACAGACTGGGGTGCCTTCTCTAATTCGTACTTCGAGTGGGTGTTCATCACATCCTTGTTTTTATTTTCCTAAAAATAATTCAATTGCCTTTAATACATCATTCTAAATTTTCATCGATATATTCATATTTCCATTGATATTTTCACGTTTCTACGGGTTTGATATTGACATAAGGGTAAATTGATATTTTCATTGTGTCGTAGTTTTTCCAAGAAATGTAAAAAGATAAACAACAAAATATTACTAATGTAAATAATAAACATATTAATTTGTGTAAAAATCATAAAATGTTTATTTAAAAATTCAAAATTATTTTTTTTGATTTTTTGATCTTTACAATTTTTCTAGAAATACCGATCAAAATCGATATTTTATCAATATTTCCATTGAAGTTTTCGTAAAATTAAGACCTTGATATTTTCATTGAAATCTACATTTTAAACATTGAGTGCACCAAAATATCTCAAATAGGTTAGCACATTTTTAGCACTCTCATCATTTCCTAGATCCGTTTATCGATAATCAATATTAAAAGGGCAATATTAACCGAAGTTAAAAGGGCAATACAAGAGGGGGCTAGAGAAAAGCACATAAGAAGAAATCTGGTAGATGACATAAAAGCACCAAGATTGAGGGCAATGGAGGAAGGGTTGTAATCTTTGAGTTTTGATCTAAAAGACTAGCATGGAGTCAAGGTGCAGATTTTGGAGCTTGTTCAAGAGATGGTTGACCACATTGCAATGAATGAATAGATGACCATATTTTCTCCACTTTGTTTGCATAAAGGACACTAGTTTAGATTTAGAGATAAATTAGGAAGCCTCTTTATTGTAAAATTTCCATGGTGTTGATGCTTTTGTGAAGGATAGTCCATATTAAAAACTTGCATTTCTTTGGGATGGAAGATTTGAACAAGCATGAAAAGATATCACCATTAATGATGGGAAGATCTCTTTGTTTAATGATGAGAAGCTCAATTTTTTCATATTCCATTGATTGATCTCTCTGTCGAATAAAGGTCTACGAGGTTGAATGTCCCGATCATCGCTTTCGGTGTTCCATACTCTCTGATGGTGCTTTTTGTTCGTCGTGTTAATGCAAAAAGACGAGATTTGTTCACCATTATTAACAATCCACTCGAAGTTTGCCTTTAATAATGGATCTCCAAGGGGCCTTCATGTTCATGTTCATGCTGTTGTATTTTGCAGTGATAGGGGATTTCTACAAAGTGTGTTTGTTTGTACTTTGCAAGAATATTCTCTTCCATAGACATAAAAAAAAACAGAGACTAAATTTTAACTTTTTCCAAATTATAAAACCAAATTTATAATTTAACCAAATAAAATAATTGTACAATTATAATTCGATTAGTCCCTAGTAAGGGACACTTGTAGATAGAAAGTTTATTATTATTATTATTATTTTGATAGAATAAAAGGTGAAAAAGAAAGTTTATTACAGATATAGAAAATGTTTTTTCTTTTAACTTTCAAATATTGCAAAATTTATAGGTCAAACCCAAACAAAAATAGGAAAAAGTTGATTATACTTTTTTTGTTATATATATATATATATTGCAAAAGTAATGTATTGCTAAAGAGAGACCTTAGAACTTGAGGTCAAGGCACAAATAAAAACCAACAAAACAAGACAACCAAACGATGAAACACAAAAAAAGAAACCACATACACAGATCAAGGAAAAAAATCCCAAGGAGAAAATTCCCTTCCTATAAGAGAAGCTCTCATTCACTTAGAACAACATATAAAAATCTTAGACCGAACATCTAAACTAATCACCTAAGAAGAACGCAAAGAGGCACCACGGACACATTTATTATGCTCATAACAAACATGATTAAGAACAACACACTGAGCAATTCTCTAAACTTTACGCCTCAGCCGATTCCCTTTGCTAAAATGGAAAATCCTTGTGAGCTTCATTTCCCATTACGATATCCTGTGGGAACACCTTTCCCACTAAAGCATGTCCTCCCAATTTGCCTTACTAAAAGGACAAAAAGAATAAATGATCATGAGACTCAACTCCACCAGTACATATAAGACATTCACTAAGGATATCAAAACATCGCCGTCTAACACGATCTCAAATCTACAACTGATGTCAAATACCAAGCCAAGAAAATTAAAGCATATCTAGGTGATATTCCCCCAAACTAAATGAGGCTAGTACAAGATATCACAAGATACTTAGAACATAATGACTTCCAAGCACTAGGGACAGAAAACATACTAGAATAACAAGGGAGCCAAATTACACTATCCTCCTATCCAACCGGACCTTAACATGAAGGGAACTTAGCGATAAACATAAAATGAAATGTATCAATCATGTACTCCATATATCAATATCAATATATTTTATACAGTATATTAGCAATATAGTTATACTAGAGATATTAGTTATAACAATGAGTAATATAGGGAATATATCAATTATATGCTTTGTGTGCAATGTATTTAATTATTAATATAATATAGTAGAAGATTTACAACATTAACTGCATTTTATCATGTAGTTTTCAGTTATCCTCTTCTGTCTGTTGTCAATTATCTCTCAGCAAGCTACTTTCAATTTTTTTTTAATTAAAAATTAATGAAGGAAATGAAAGACTAGAATGAAAAAAGAAAAGAAAATTTTAGACGGGAGAAAGAAAACATTGTTATAGATTTTTCCACCAAAGAAACAAGTGCAAGAATCTCTTTAATTACCCTCAAATAATGAGTCATAAACTCCTTGATGCTAATCAGCCAATAAGGGAAAGAAAAGATTTTTTTTAGTGTATGTGTTTGGATTAATTTTTCAAGTGTTTCATTTTGAAGAAAATTGTAGTGAGCAACTATTAAAATTGTTTATGAAATACTTTCAAAGTTCATTTAAAACTATTTTTATCAAAAGAATTTAAATAAAAATGATTTTTTGAATTTTTTTTTTTACTTTAGTCAATCCAAACAGACCTTAAATCTTATCAATTATATATATTTAATATGAAATATATCATTTATATATTTAATGTGGTCGATTGCATTATATTAACTATTAAGTATATCAATTATTTCAATCATATACTTTATTCTAAGTGTACAAGTGACTGATTCAATATGTAGTATACTAGCAAAGCATATCCAAATGTTTAATAACAAATATTTATTGCAAAGAGTGATACTTTGGTGCAACATAAGTTGGACCCATCTCTAATTATTCCTCTCAATTATAGAGTAAATAGTAGTACAAAAATATTATTTTTTAATAAAAACAAAAGTCTACCATGTGGCAAATATTGAATGGATAATTTGGTAAACTGCACGAAGACATTGGAGTCCAAAAATATATCTAAGCATAAACAGTTTTCTATTGCTATAGAGAGTTGTTGCAATTGTATTCTTAAACTCATGAAAAATTGAGATTAAACTCAATTACTAATGGAGTATATAATATTAGAGTTTAATTGCAATGCCTTTGTACAATTTTAAAGAAAAGCAATTATTTTTCAGTAGTTGTAATTGTTGAAAATAAAAGGAAAAAAGGAACACAAGATTTACGTGGAAAACCCTAGATCAGGGAGAAAAAATCACGATAAAGACTGATTTTTATTATTAATTATGATACACAAAGTACAAGAGAATAGGCCAAATAAATAGACTAGTGGGAAGCCCTATGGTACATACAATTACTAAAATACCCCTAGAGTTACAAGTTGTTTTTCGACACTCCCCTTCAAGTTGGAGCGTAAATATCAATAAGGCCCAACTTGCTGACACAGTAATCAAAGCTTTGTCTCAGTAACCCTTTTGTGAACACATTTGCAATTTGCTGATTTGTGGGAACATAAGGAATGCATATACTTCCATTGTCAAGTCTTTCCTTGATGAAGTGCCGGTCGATCTCAACGTGTTTTGTTCTGTCATGTTGAACAAGATTATTTGCAATACTAATTACTGCCTTATTATCACATAACAGTTTCATTGGGAGCTCATTGTCTTGATGAAGATCTGACAACACTTTCATCAACTAGATTTCTTCACATATCCTTAAACTCATGGCCGGTACTCAGCTTCTGCACTATTTCTGGCCACAACTCCCTGTTTCTTGCTTCTTCAGGTCACCAGATTACCCCAAACAAATGTGCAATACCCAGATGTTGATTTTCTATCAACAACAGACCCTGCCCAATTAGAATCAGTGTAGGCTTCAATGCAACATTTATCAGACTTCTTGAACATTAACTTTTTACCTAGTGTACTTTTCAGATATCGTAGGATGCGCTCAACTGCTGTCATATATTCCTCACAAGGGGCCTGCATAAACTGACTGAAAACACTCACTGCATATGAAATATCGAGTCTCGTATGAGATAAGTATATCAATTTCCCAACTAACCACTGATACCTTTCTTTATTGATCGGGACACTGTTACTAGTATTGCTAAGCTTTGAATTATATTCAACTGGGGTGTCAGCAGGTTTGCACCCAGTCATTCCTGTTTCCATTAGGAGATCAATCGTGTATTTCCGTTGAGACACTGAGAGTCCATCCTTTGACTGGGCTACTTCCATTACGAGAAAGTATCTTAATTTCCCAAGGTCTTTAATTTCAAATTCTTTGGCCATCCTTGCTTTGAGTTTCACAATTTCATCATCATCATCACCAGAGAGCACAATATCGTCAACGTACACAACGAGAACTACAACTTTCCCTGAAGTTGACTTCTTTTTAAACAGTGTGTGATCTGAGTGCCTTTGGGTATATCTTTGTCCTGGAAAATTTGTCAAACTAGGCTCTCGGAGACTGTTTCAACCCATATAGTGACTTTTTCAGTCGGCGGACTCGCTGTTTGAACTGACTTTCAAACCTGGGAGGAGGATTCATGTAGACTTCCTCCTCAAATTCTCCATTGAGAAAGGCATTCTTTACATCCAGTTGATGCAGAGGCCAATCTCTATTAACTGCAACTGATAACAATACTTGGATAGTATTGAGTTTAGCTACGGGAGAGAATGTCTCGGAGTAATCTACCCCAAAGGTTTGAGTAAACTCTTTGGCAACTAACTTGACCTTGTACCGATCAAGAGTCCCATCTAACTTGTACTTTATAGTGAAAACCCATTTGCATCCAACTGTCTTGTGCCCTTTGGGTAGGATCACCTGGTCCCACGTTTCATTTTTCTCCAGAGCCCTCATCTCCTCCATAACAGCAGCCTTCCAAACTTCAGTTCCCATTGCTTCCTGTATGTTACTCGGTATCACCCTTGTATCTAAACTAGTGGTAAAGACCCTAAATTCAAATGATAGGTTACTGTATGTCATGTAACTATGCATAGGGTACCTTGTACATGACCGAATACCTTTCCTCAGGGCTATTGGAAGATCAGGAGAAGCATCATACTCCTTCAGAGCTGAAAGATTGAATCACACCGGGTAAGAAAGGCGGGCTTAGCAGGTTTCTCCAAACGTATAAACCAAAATCAGAAGCAACCGGTCTTGAAGAGGATACCGGTAAGGCTGGACATAATATCCACTTCCCCTTGTGGTGTGAAGTGGGATGTCCACTGTGATCACTAGTCTCCTCTGCTTGGGTTTCATTTTCAGAAGTCACCACCTTTTCACCATTATCTCTAGTATCACACTCACATTTTCTAGAGCTGTGTCTGAATCGTCATTCACTGTCGTCTTCCCATCTGTTATAGTGGTGTTGTTAGCACATTTTCCTCTTTCTTCCTCTCTGCATTCGTTAGTCATAGTACAAGTATCAATCTTATTAATTTCAGGAATACACATACCTGATGTCGGATTTGACTCATGGACCGGAGCTGGAGATGCAACAGGTGACGCTGCTTCCTTCCTGAGATTCTTCCTATAGTATGTTATCCATGGGACTTGATTGGCAGATAGGACCGACATGTTCGGGAATAGGAGATGACTACAAGGGAACTGTATATGTGGACTAGTTAATCTCTTCATTAGATGTCTCCCCCTGAAGATGGCTAACAGGGAAGAAAGGCTGATCCTCAAGGAAGGTGATATCCATGGACACAAAATATTTGAGAGAGGATGGGTGGTAACATTTATACCCATGCTGATGGAGTGGATACCCAACAAAGACGCATTTTTTAGCACAAGGGGTAAATTTCGTGCAGTTTGGCCCATGGAAGTGTACAAGGTAACACAACAAAAAACTCGAAGTGGTACATCGGAAACTAAACGAGTAGTAGGGTAGGACTCTTTCAAATAGTCTAATGGATTTTGAAAGTTGAGGACTCGGGAAGATATTCAGTTGATTAAGTGAGCAGCAGTAAGGATGACATCACCCCATAGGTAAGACAGGCGTAATGTGAATAGCATTAAGGACTTGGCAACTTCCACCAAATGACGACTTTTCCTCTCGGCTACCCCATTTTGCTGGGGAGTGTAAGTACACGAACTCTGGTGGATAATCCCTTTGGATGCAATGAACTCCTAGAAGGAAGAGTTAAAGAATTTCCGCCCATTGTCACTTCTCAAAATACCAATCCTGGCATTAAACTGGGTTTCCACAATGGCATAAAATTGTTGGAATACAGATAACACCTTAGACTTATCAGTGAGAAGAAAAACCCAAGTAAGCCGAGTGTGGTCATCTATAAAAGTGACAAACCGGCATTTCCCTGTGGAGGTTGTGATTGGTGAGGGACCCCAAACATCACTGTGGACAAAGGTGAAGGGTTTGGATGGTTTATAGGGCTGGGAGTGGAAGGAGACACGACTCTGTTTGACACGAAGACACACTTCACACTTTAAAGAAGACATATTAATATTGCGAAATAAATGCGGAAATAAGTATTTCATGTATTGAAAGTTTGGATGTCTAAGTGGTAATGCCATAACAGAAAATCATTCTCAGAGTTAGAAAAATTTAAGGAGACAAGCCTAGTCCTATAATCATTCCTAAAGGAAGCATCATCAGTCAGGAAGTAGAGTTCCCTATCGTACCGGACAGTGCCAATTCTCGTCCCCGAGCTCAGATCCTGAAATAAAATAGAGTCGAGTGAAAATACTGCCTGACAATTCAGATCTCTTGTAATCTTACTAATAGATAACAAATTATATGAAATTTTAGGAACATGTTAAACATCCCGTAAAACCAAACCTTCAAATGGAGATAAATGCCCTTTTTCTTGCAATATGTGCGAACGATCCATCTGCAATCCTAATTTATTCATTACCAGCCCTTGGATATTATGAGAGAAACTGATTAGATGTACCAGTAAGATGATCTATCGCCCCTGAGTCAACAATCCAAGGTTTTTTTACCATTAACACTAATAAGACCAAAAGACTATATATTGCCTGACTGGGCAATGGTACTGATTCCAACTGTACTCAGGCTGGTCGTATTGTCTGCTGAGGGAAACCCAGACATGATATTTGTAGTGGGTAAAATAGGGAAAGAATTTACCGGATTTTCAGAGTATACTGGTATGTTGGCCGAGAAATCTGGTTGAGGATTTGTGCCAAGAGACGTTTCTAAATCTGAAATCTGCATTCGGAGAGATGCCAACCGTCGTCGGATATCATCAAGGCATTGGGCCGAACCACCATGATTTGGCACGGCTGGAAACAAAGCTTCGACCGACGACTGAATGTGGGAAGAACCAGCCGTGTATGCTGGAATCGAGCCGGCGGTGGAAGAAGTCATGAAGTAGTCGGGTCTGATTGTCGGATCGAGTCGCTGAGGTTGAATATCTCAGATCGGGGCTCGAGTCGGCTGTGACTGGGCAAAATAGGAAGGAGCGAACGGGTCGTGCAGCATTACTGGCGCAGACGAAGGGTTCAGCGGCTTCCCATCAGTGTGGTTCGGCACGATCGCTCGTCTATTGAGCGAACCCTTGGTCTGGAACAATGTCGTTACTCCCTGCAGCGGTTGGATTGGACATCTCTGAACGTCGAAGAAGGTTTCGGTCGGGAATCTTTAGTCTGTCAACGACGGCTAAGATTAGCTGTGGTAGGGCGGGTTGGAGATATTCTTTCATAGCCGCTTGGATGACAGCTTTCATATTCGCTAGGGTTCCGTCATCAAGCTTTGATACCATGTTGAAAATAAAAGAAAGAAAGGAACACAAGATTTACGTGGAAAACCCTAGTTTAGGGAGAAAAAACCACGTTAGAGACTGATTTTTATTATTAATTCTTATACACAAAGTACAAGAGAATAGGCTAAATAAATAGACTAGTGGGAAGCTCTAGAGTACATACAATTACTAAAATACCCCTAGGGTTACAAGCTTTTTTTCCGAAAGTAATGATTTTGTAACATAACTTTAAAATATTTAATTCTTTAAAATTATAGAAACTAGGGTAATCATTTTAAATGATAAAATTGTTGAAAATATTTTTAAGTATAGCAAAATATTACTGCCTATAATGATAGACCACAATAAAATTTACCACTGAGCGATAGGCCCGGATAGATTTCTATCACTGAGTGACAGAAGTTTATTGTGACTCATCTTTCTTTATTTGAAAACAACCCTAGAAAATATTGCAATTAGACTCTAGTATTACTCACTTAATTACTAATTTGAATTTAATTGTAATATTTTCTAAGTTTTAGAATATAATTACAAGAAATACATAAGGTTGGTCACCTCCAAAGTAATACTAGGACCTGTTAGGATTCATACTTATACCATGGTATTGAATTTCATCAACATATTTATTTTTATCAATATTTCCTTTATATTGTAAAAAAATCAATGAAACACGAAAAAATAAGTAACAAAATTGTTACAAATGTAAATATAATATAAATAAAAAATAATTTCACTTATTTACTAATTTGAATATATTTTTAAGTTTTTTTTACTTTTATAATTTTTCTATTAATATCCATTCACATCAATATTTTATTTACATTTTCATCTATACTTTTTCGTAAATTGAGATATCAACAATTTCATAAACACAAAAATAAGATTATTAATTTATTATTATTATTATTATTATATATATATTTATTTAAAATGCAAATTAAGCATGTGTCCTCTAGAATTAGAGTATGGGGGCCCACAGGGATGGATGTCCCCCACAGAGCACACAGAGGGTTAGGCTTTTCAAATGGGAGTAGTACACGTGGCGGAATATGATTAGTTGAACATCAAATCCCACGTGGCATAGGGGTTCTCATCACGTGGCCTTTGGTGTGAAGATCAAACTCCAACCTATAGCACAATTATACAGTACAATACAACACAAGGACAGCCTAGCCTCCTCACTGTCCTCTTTTGTCTGTCATTGATGGGATCTTCAAATCCTTATCTCTTCTTCTAATTCCCACGTCCTAATCAATTTCATTTTCTCCCTCTTTTTTCTCTTTTTTTTCAAACATTTCTAACTTAAAATACTGAAATTTTTATAAAACATATTAATAACTAAAATTTTATGAAACTTAAATCTTAAATATCAAAATTCAAGATATCTATTACAAATTTCAAGAAAACATCATAAAAATATATATATAACTTATAATATTTATAAGTTATAATATATATATTTTTATAATATTAAAAATTCCGGTCGAGTTCGGTCAACCTAAATTTTTAAAAGCATAGCCCGAACCTAACCCAATTCGAAAAAACATTAAAAAAAAATCCAACCCAACCCAAAAAAAATAAAAATATTCAACCCAACCCAACCTAAAATTAAAACTAATCCAACCCAACCCTTCCAATTTAGGTTGGATGGTATGAGTTATTTGGGTTGTCAGGTCATTTGAATACTCGTATTTCCTCATTTTTCAATGTTTCTTTATACATATCCTTTTTACCTTCAAAATAGGGGGAAAACAATGCTTGGAACCGACGTGGTATTTGCTTCAATGCCCCTGATCCCTAAAGGTTTGGTTGCTTTAGTTGTAGCAAGAGTTTTTAGGGATGAAATTTATTTATTTATTTTGACCCAATGCATCTAGATTTAGGTTTTCGAACATGCATTAAACATGCCCTGTTCATCAAATGAGAATGCTTAGTTTTGGTCGAAGTCGAGCAGATGAGTTTGGGCCCTCTTTCCATGCTTAATTGGGGTATGGGGTGTGGTTTTCTAGCTCTAGTTTCACCATTTTCTTTTTAGTTTGCGAAGTCTATAATGTCGATTATGTCCTCTGGTCCAAATATATATATATATATATATATATATATATATATATATATATATATTCCTAATGTCGATTATGTCCTCTGATCCAAATCTATCTATAACAATACATATAGACACAACGCGCACGCGCACGCACGTCACACATGTAATATACACACACAATGCAATATAAAGTTATATACATACACAATGTTATATAAAGTTATGAAATATCACTAACATGAATAATATGATAATTGGGTTCAAATTTTCAAACCCACGTTTATAAAATTATAAAATTATGAAATCTATATGAGTTCGAACCTTATCCATTTTTTTAAAGTATATTTTGTTCCCCTTTTAATAATTAAAAATTTAAAAGTTGACATGCGTTGACATCTAATTCAAAAAGTATGTTCCTCTTAATCTTATCTTTAGAGTTCTTTTCTCTTCTTTGATAAAGATGTACATTCTTCATTTGTATTGTAATATTTAGAGAATAAAAAGAAAAAACATATATTTTTTTTTAAAAGATACATACAATATTTTTATTTTTATTTATATATCAATGCTACGATGCATCACCTTTTAGAGAAAAACATTAAAATAAAATACTTTAAGATCCATTTATTGATGATTACAATTTTAGTATTTCTTTCTGAATATTAAGATTATATTGTTAAATTAATTTTTTAAAAGCTCGTTAATTTTTATTTAGCTATGTAAAATTTGAAAACATTTTGAAATCTGAAGCGAAATTTCAATATACACACACCTACGTAGATCATTTTTTTTTTAGTTTTTAAAATTTAACTAGATTTTTCAAATTATTTATTTACAAAAATAAAAATATTGGAAAATGACCTTTTATTTAATTATTTAGTTGATGTTGCACAGGAAATATTTAATACATACAAAGTTATAGAATAATAATTTTATTTTCTACATTTCCATTAATAAAAAAACAAACTTATTTACTACTAATTTCCTCTATATGTTTTCTTCCCTTTAAAATCATATTTTCAAACTTTAATCATAGTTTGAAATTGTAGAACCATAGTTTCAAAATTAAAAATTTAAAGATCTTTTTTAAATGCTAAAAAAATGTCCTTGAATAGTTTTACTACATAGAAGAAGAGGAAATTGTTTAATAAACTAAAGAAATCATTGAATAGGTCTTATGATTCTACATGTCTAATATTTCCCTATAAAATATATGCTCTAATAAATCTCTAAATTTTGATTTTTGTATCTAATAGGTTTTTGAATTTTCAATTTCGCATTATGTCTAATAGAATCATTAAACTTTTGATTTTGTGTATGATAAGTCTTTAACTTTTTAAAGAATTCATGAATCTATTGGATACAGAAATGAAAGTTTAATCTTCTACTAGACACAAAACTTGATTTACATCTAATAGGTGAGCTAATTTTTTGAAAAATATTGAATATCCAAGGGATATATTAGACATAATACTGTAATTAATTCAAATCACTATTTGTTATTTTCTATTCACCCTCTCTTTCTATCTTTGTTATTATATTTATTATTTTTTACCAAGACTAAAAAAATATGCACGCAACCCAAACACAAATTATTATAACCCAGACAAAAATAATTTACACTTGAAATATAGACTATTATAACTCACGAACTACAATAAATCAGGCTATAATAACCAACTCATTCTCCTAAACGTCC
>NW_028326632.1:0-27500 GCF_027475165.1 Benincasa hispida
TTATTTTGTAGGTTTCGAGCACATTAAGAGTAGAACTGGGTGGGCATTAGTGACAGAATGGAGCTAAAATGGAGCCAAATTTCATCAACTGGGAAGGAAGAATGAAGAATTACAAATTTTCGCTACTTTCATAGCACTGCGGCACTCTACGATGTCGTGCTCAGTGCTGAAAAGGTAGAATGCTCATTTTTGTGAGAAGCACACAACATCGTGACACTACCTTAGAGCACCACGACGCTTCCAACCTAATGCGCATGAAGCTTCGTCAGCGATACAGTGCCGCGACGCCATCCCAATTTTTTTAATATTTTGTTTCACTGCGTAGGTCAGATTATCTCCGATTCCAGCCGAACCAATAAAATTTCTCTCTATTTTCTCCATCTTTTTGGTCTTTTATGTACCTAAACAAATCCTTGGTGTCCATGATATCAATTATGGGTTAAGGTACTCGTTTTCTAGCTTGGGTTTAGGATTTCTCCCCACTTTGATTTATTAGTTAGTTTTTTAACCGAATTATTATATCTTTTGGTTAAAATTATGTTTTAATGAATTATTATCATATCGTGGTGGATTATGTTTTAATGAATTATTATATCTGTTGGTTAAAATTATGTTTTAACGAATTATTATATTTGTTGGTTAAAATTATGTTTTAATGAATTATATTTGTTGGTTAAAATTATGTTTTAATCAATTTGTGACACTTGATTGTATGTTGATCTATAGGAAGCATTAGGTTAGGTTGTCTTGCAAATCGATTAAGATTAGTATTGATCCAAAGGAATGTTTAACTAGGCACTTGAAAGTTAAATATTCCACCTAAGGTTCCCTAGATCTTAATGCTATTAGGACAACTTAATTTTCATGCTTTTCATCTAATCACTTTGGACTAGTTATTTAATAGGGACGATTTAATTAGCTTTTCTAGTTAAATTGGTTAGGTGTAAGCAATTAATAAATTTTGGCAATGAGAATTTGATGATCAAATAATTGAATAGGGGAATTTTGTCATAACCCAATCTAGACTTTCGCATATAGAATCTCAACCTTTTACTTTATGCTTTTATTTTATGCAATTAAATTTAGTTTGCCGACAAACAATTTCAAAACCCCCCATTGGTTACCCTTTTTAACTGAGAAATTTAGATGTTCCCTATATACGATTCGGTCTTTCCACCAATGCTACTTACTAGTTGAAGTTCTAGATTACAAATATAAATATCATTTGATCAACTAAAATCCCCGACAACTTTCTGTTCATCACCTCTCCCTAACTTTACTTTAATTTTCTTAAAACCTTCGGGCCAACCCCATCTATTTCACAAGCCTTCTGTATATCCACATGAATATCACCTATCTCTTCCCGTATTTTAAGAAGTTCGTGCTTACAATGCTCAACTTCTAGTTTGGGGTCGCCTCCACCTCTTTCTATAGTGATCTTTTCTCAAGTAACATCTGCAAATCTATTTCTAATATATCCTTTGTCAGAGTTTTGGCACTTGCTCTTTTGGTCTGACCTCGACCTCGACCTCGACCATTATGGTTTGAAGGAGAAGTATGCCCATACCTTTTGTTGGTCTTCTTTCTTGGGACTCTTCATGACTTTGACTTATTATATATTGACTGAAGATCCTTTTACTTCATATTTTTTACTCGTCACGATCTTCCATGATGGGAAATTTCCCTTTAGCTAGTTCTTTTTGGGTTTTCTGAAGCTCTCCTATGTCTCCAAATGGCCTACTATCTGAGCTAAGTTATGATCCAAAGTTGTTATCATTTATTCTAAAGTCGCAAATTTCACTTCAACCTCTTCCTTAACAGGCTAAGGTCGAGGTGGGCTTAAGGCTGGCAGATTTTTTGTTGATCCTTTTGTCATTCTCCTAGGATGTTGTTCTTGATTTGATTCGACTCCACCATGCATGCCCATATCGTTGTTGTTGGGTTTTATGTCCTAAAACTCGTGGTTTGTAGACAATAGAACTTATTCTGAGAATTCAATAAAGTTTTTATTGAATATATTATTTTTTTAGAAATCCAATAAACCTAAGTCCCTTGACTATTATATGAGGACTTGAACTTTATGTGGAGACATACAAGTGGATCAGGTTCGAGTAAATAGTCAAAATGATCTATAGTATATGAATAAGGTTGGGTATCTTATTCTGGTAACACTATTGGATGCAGCCTACTCTGTAGTTGTAAAGTGCTACAAACGAATTGATTCTAATTCGTTCATGTTGAGACATGAGAAGTGGGGGTGTCCTGTGTAAATGAGTTTTGAGCAAGATCGGACCACGAAACCAGTCACTCTTACTTTATAACGTTGTTTACTATTTAAGACTGACTATTTCAAAGCGATGACCTAGGTAACTTAACCTTAATCTTGAGCTAACTATGAACTCCTGTTTGTTCGGGATTATCCTTTGATCTGCAATCGATGAGAGTAGACCAATTTTTTTTGGCTAATAAGCTTACCATTTTGGCAAAAAGACCAGATGAATAGCTGGGAACATAGGGTACAAGAGGGAATTCACTCCTACCCGATTAGGGTTAGTAGAAAGGTTGTTCCCTTTAACTGCTGATTTTTGGTCTTGAACAAGAGGCCTCACCCTCTCATTGATCCAAGGGGATCAGTGGGACTTAAAGAACAAGAAGTAATTTCGGGGGTAAAACAGAGATTCAACCCAACCGTTGTTACGAGCAACTTGTGAAGGGTTAACTTACTAATCATGGTTATATCGAGTGGACATAATATATCTACAGTGAGGGGAGTTCAGCTACAAGCTTTAGTGGAATCACCCAGTAGTTAACGAATGAGGGTTAGATCGGTCTAATGAGTTTAGCCGATTAATCTCAGATTGTTGGAGCCCATGATTTGTAGGTCTACGAGGTCCCTCTACTAGCTCGTAAATGGATAAGCTCTAGAATAGCGTGATAAGTTAATTTGAAGTGTTCAAATTAGAATTAAATGAAATTGGAGAAATAATATTTAAATATCATTTAAATATTTGAAGATGAAATTGTGTTAAAATTAATTTAATATTTGAAGATGGAATTGTGTTAAAAATTAATTTAATATTTGATATTAAATTAATTAGAATTATTTAAATTATTTAAATAATTATTTATTAATTTTATTAAGAAATTTAATTTATGAAATTAATTTTGTAAAATTAATGATATTTTCAGTTTTATTAAAATAAAATTGATTTATGAAATCAATTTTGATAAAATTGAATAAGAAAAGAAAAAAACAAAAAAATTGAAAAATAAATTTTCCATTGTTTTCTTCTACTAGCTCACCAACAACCCACTTTAACTCTTCATTAACTCCAAGCATGAGCTACATCTCATGCAGCAAATTTCTTTGCATGAATGTCTGCAGTATATTGAAGAGATTGGAGTGTTTTGAATGAGTTGCAACTGAACAAATTTTTGAGAAAAATTTGTGAGAGTAGGAGGCTTTTTTTTTTCCTTGTTGCTGCTGTGAGCTTCTCCAAATTCCCTTAATTCTAGCTTATTTTGAGTCTCACTACTCAATCTTGAGTACCAAGAGGATCATAGGGAAGATCTTGGGATGGTCTACTACAAGATTCTGTGGAGATTTGCAGCTGATTCAAAGCTTAGAGGAAGTTCTTCAAAGGTATGTCATGAAACCCATTTATTTCTGTTGAAGCATGTTTTCTTTTCTTCCAAAATTAATGAATTAGAGTGCTTATGGATCTTGGTTTCTTTCGCTACGCATTGATACCTTCCAACAATTGGTATCAGAGCCATCTATAAGCATTCAATTCGGTTTAATTTTGGTTCGGTGGGTGTTTTATATGAAAAATATGAAACTGTTGTACTAATATGGTTCTTTCAGTTTTAGCCTTTAATTTCTCTTTAATTTCTCATTTAAATTTGTAATTGGCTCTTGCTTGATGAGCTTTAATGTGTTCCCAAGAGTTTTTAATTTATTTGGAGTCATTAGGGTTGAAATTAAGCTATAATCGAAGAAACAAGTGAAGAGGCCGAGTTGCAGATTCTAGAAAATTAGACTCTGTTCTTATCGTCATTGAGCTTCAGTAGCTAAGCGATTGTTTAGCTTCATGCGTTAAACGTTGTGAAGAAAAGCTAAGTGATCGTGTAGCTTCGAGCGTTGATCTTGAGGTATTAGGCTCTAGACGATCGTGTACCTGCTGGAGCTAAACGATGCGTTGTATTGCTATACGATGACATTACATGATTGTGTAGCTTTGGGTGGGAGCTAAGCGATATGGTGAAGAGCTATACGATAGCGCTGAGCGATCGCTTACCACGATCGTTTACCTTTGATCGGGATCTAAACGATATGTTGAGTCGCTAAGTGATAGCACTACGCGATCGTTTACCTTTATGCGGCAACTAAGCGATGCGTCAAGTTCCTAAGAAATAGCACTATGCGATCGCTTACCTATGTGCAGCAGCTGGGTGATGCGTTAAAGGCTATACGATGGCATTAAACGATCGTTTACCTTTTGCGCGCATTAAACAAATGGCTTCAGGCGTTAGACGATGGAGCTAAGCGATCGTGTAGTAAATTATCCGTGCTAAACGATGGAGCTAGGCGATAGTGTTAGACACTAAGCGATCGTGTAGCTTCCTTTGGTACTAGACGATGACACTATGCAATAGAAGGAAAATACTACACGATCGTGTAGCTTTGCTAAATGATCAAGCAAATACTAAACAATCAGGAAAAATGCAAGACGATGGTCGTCATTACTAAACGATGAGACTTAGCGAGATGTTGAACATGAACAAGAGTTACTGGTTCGACTGGTTCTCTTGTGGTCTGGTCCGGTTCAGCTTCAAATGGTTCTTGGCTGGTCTGGTTCAGACGATTCAGGTTTGGTTCAAGCTACTTGAGTTCGTTTTGGAGTGATTCAAGTGGTTTGAGAGCGGTTCAGAAGCTGTTTTTGTAATAATTAGGATTTGTTTGCTTGTTTTGCCAAAACTAAAGCGATATCAGTTAGTGTTTAATTATTTATGCATGTGCATATAGTATGCCATGTAGATTTAAAATCCTACCATAAGAAGCATGTTATATGCATTGAAAGTATGTTATAAAATGATATAATATATAGTATGCATATTAGGGGGTTCTTTTATTTAATATAATAGTTATATTAGATATTGAATGCATTTGTTGTTTGTCGTGGATGTTTAACATGTCTAAAATTTTGTGAGCTGTTATAAAATTGGGTTAGACGTTTAAAATCCATAACAAAGAACAACTGCATGCTCACTTAGGTTAATCGCTTGTTTTAATAGTTAAAATAGGTCGTTAAACTTATAAAACTAGGGTCACAAACTCAACCAATATATAATCTTGTTGAAGGATAGGGGTATTTAAGTTGACGGTCTACGGAACACCTCCTACCTGGGGATTATAGCCGAATAATTGAGCGTTGGTAACCGATTTTATGAGCATTCGTGAGCGATGTGAGGTAATAAAAACGATTTATCACCTAGACATCGTAGGTTTAAAATCCATTTATAAGTGTTATACTTGGATAAACCACCTAGACTTAGGGTTGTTTTCATTAGCCGAAAAGAACCTAAGTATAAATATACCCAAACATTTAGAACACTTCAATGGGAGAATAAAAGTTATTAGCTCTCACGTCCTCAAGAGTTCACACCATGAGATCCATGCTCGGCTTCTTGTCGATTTTACCTCGACTGCTCCATACGGAAAGTGTTTGCATGGGTCAATAACAAGGTGAATGGGGGAAGTCGTTCATAGTAAGTGGGTGAGGGAAATGTGTCAACATTGTCCTACGGTCTCCTCCATTAGTTTGAACCGTGAGATTCTTATGTTGTGCTGTCATTTTTATGCGGCACTAGCTAGTCGTTAACTGCGACGACCCCTACGGAGGGTTGTAACATAGGATTCGGAACAACCCAGACTTCAGTAAAATGAATAGGGTCTTATAGTTCTGTCTTGGGTATTGTCTTCTATTTCGAAGGCATACTCATATCGTTCTGTAAGATCTGAAAATGGCGGGTCTACACTTACAAGACTTACTAAGTGTTAGTAATGATCTTGACCGAAAACGATAATTAAATGACTATCGGAATATGAGTTATTCTGGAGATAGTATTTGGTCAAGAACTGTCTTGCTTTTGTGAAGGAATTCTTGACTACCCCATGGTAGCATTTGTTTTAAATCACTTAAGTATTGTTGCAAAAATAATGATTATGGGTACATTATCACTTTGCTAAAACTTAATTGGATTTAAAAGCAATTTACTTATAAAACTTATTTATAATTTCAGACTGACGAGTTCAATTCTACGATTGTTGGCTTCGGACAAACTGATTGGGGATAACTATGTAAACTAGAAATCAAACTTGAATACAATACTTATGATTGACGATTTGAGATTTGTTTTAACGGAGGAATGTCCTCCCATTCCTAGCTCAAATTCAACCGAATTGTTTGGGAATCATTTGATAGATGGATCAGGACGAATCATAATGCTCGTGTTTATATTCTCCCCAGCCTGTCTAATGTTTTGGCCAAAAAAACACGAGAATATGAGTACTGCCAAAAAGATTATGAAATCTCTAAGGGAGATGTTTAGACAGCTGTCCTTCACCCTGAGGCATGATGCTATCAAATACATTTACAATAGTCGCATGAAAGATGGGACCAATGTTCGTGAACATGTACTGGACATGATGGTCCACTTTAATGTGGCTGAAGTGAACAACGCTATGATGGATGAGAGAAGTCAAGTTGGCTTTATTCTAGAATCTCTTTCGAAGATTTTTCTGTAATTTTGTACCAATGCCTTGATTAATAAAATCGAATACAACTTGACCACTCTATTGAAAGAGTTACATGCTTTCCAAACCATGTTAAGAACTAAGGGTTTGGAACCAGAAGTAAATATTGCTTTTGCTCAGAAGAGAGGAATGTCCTCCAAGCCTGAAGTTGCCTTCTCTTCGTAGACTAAGAGTATTCCAGCAATGAAAGACAAAGGGAAAGGGAAAAAGAAGCCTGCTGACAAGAAGAACAAGAAAACCGCTGCAGAGAAAAGGAAATGTTTCCACTACAACAAACAAGGGCATTGAAAGAGAAATTTCCCTAAATATCTTGCAGAGAATAGAGCAGAGAAAGGTAAACAGGTTGCTTAGATCTTGGAGACTATTTGCTCAACTCATCCAGTAGGAGAAGTTGCTGATGAAGATGTAATTACCTGCTTTTGTTAAATCTTGTAATGAACTTATTGTACATATATTTTTTTTTTTATTGAAGTGTTCATTTTCAGGAAATATGTTTGTTCTATCTCATAGCAACTTCTGTTAAGAATCAAATTGTTAAAAGTCATTTACAAATATTAAAATATTTAAATGGCTAAGATCGAAGTATAATAAATTTAAGATTTCTAGATCTGAATGTTAACAAGAGTTGTTAAGGCAGGTCAGACGAAGAGTTGAGAGTACCTCAATGGAGTGGGAGGAAAGTGTGCTTCCTGGCCATTATTTAGAATTAGATGGATTCCCCATATAGTTTAATAAGAAGCCTATTGTACACTAATATGTTTACAATGATTCTTTCGACTAAAGTGTTTAAGAATCATCTAGTAAGACTAGAAATACCAGAGGTTAATAACCTAGGGCAAGTGGGAGAAATATCGGGTATGAGATACCAAATGGTAAACCATGGGTATGGGATACCCTAGTTTATTGTATTTCTCTATAAAACATAGAAACTCAGTCTTATATATCGGATATATAAGTTACCACTAGAGTTTTAGTCCAAGTGGGAGTTTGTTCGGTTTTATGTCCTAAAACTCGTGGTTTGTAAATAATAGAACTTATTCTGAGAATTCAATAAAGTTGTTATTGAATATATTGTTTTTTAAGAAATCCAATAAACCTAAGTCCTTTGACTATTATATGAGTACTTGAACTTTATGTGGAGACATACAAGTGGATTAGGTTCGAGTAAATAGTCAAAATGATCTATAGTATATGAATAAGATTGGGTACCTTATTCTGGTAACATTATTGAATGTGGCCTACTCTGTAGTTTTTACAAAGAGTTGTAAACTGCTACAAATGAAGTGATCCTAATTCATTCATATTGAGACATGAGAAGTGGGGTGTCCTGTGCAAATGAGTTTTGTGCAAGATCGGACCACGAAACCAGTCATTCTTACTTTATAACACTGTTTACTGTTTAAGACTGACTATTTCAAAGCGATGGCCTAGGTAACTTAACCTTAATCTTGAGGTAACTATGAACTCCTGTTTGTTCGGGATTATCCTTTGATCTTCAAACGATGAGAGAAGACCAATTACCTCTGTGCAATAAGTTTACCATTTTGGGGATAAGACCAGATGAATAGCTGAGAACATAGGGTGCAAGAGGGAATTCACTCCTACCCGATTAGGGTTAGTAGAAAGGTTGTTCCCTTCAAATGCTGATTCTGGGTCTTGAACAAGAGGTCTCACCCTCTCATTGGCCCTAGAGGGATTCGATTTGTTGATTGGATCACAAATCAATTGTTCATTAGGGGATCAGTGGGACTTAAGGAACAAGAGGTAATTTCGAGGGTAAAACAGAGATTCGACCCAGCCGTTATTACGAGCAACTTGTGAAGGGTTAACTTACTAATCATGATTATATCGAGTGGACATAATATATCTACAGTGAGGGGAGTTCAACTACGTGCTTTAATGGAATCACCCATTAGTTAACGAATGGGGGTTAGATCGGTCTAATGAGTTTAGCATATTAATCTCGGATCATTGGAGCCCATGATCTGTAGGTCCGCGAAGTCCCCCTACTAGCTCGTAAATGGATAAGCTCTAGAATAGCATGATAAGTTAATTTGAAGTGTTCAAATTAGAATTAAATGAAATTGAAAAAATAATATTTAAATATGATTTAAATGTTTGAAGATGAAATTGTGTTAAAAATTAATTTAATATTTCATATTAAATTAATTAGAATTATTTAAATTGTTTAAATAATTATTTATTAATTTTATTAAGAAAATTAATTTATGAAATTAATTTTGTAAAATTAATAATATTTTCAGTTTTATTAAAATAAAATTGATTTATGAAATCAATTTTGATAAAATTGAATAAGAAAGAAAAAAACACAAAAATTGGAAAATAGATTTTCCATTGTCTTCTTCTACTAGCTCACCAACAACCCACTTTAACTCTTCATTAAGACCAAGCATGAGCTGCATCTCATGCAACAAATTTCTTTGTATGAATGCCTGCAATATATTTAAGAGTTTGGAGTGTTTTAAAGGAGTTGCGACCGAACAAATTTTTGAGAAAAATTCGTGAGAGTAGAAGGTTGTTCTTCTGCTTGGTTTCTATTGTGAGCTTCTCTAAATTCCCTTAATTTCAGCTTATTTTGAGTCCCACTACTCAATCTTGAGCACCAAAAGAATAGTAGGGAAGATCTTGAGGTGGTCTACTACAAGATTCTGTGGAGATTTGCAGCTAGTTCAAAGCTTAAAGGAAGTTCTTCAAAGGTATGTCATGAAACCCATTTATTTTTGTTGAAACATGTTTTCTTTTCTGCCAAAATTAATGAATTAGGGTGCTTATGGCTCCTGGTTTCTTTCGTTGCGCATTGATGCCTTCCAACAGTTGTAACCCTTGGTCTTTTTTTTGTAAGTTTGCTGAAATTGTAAACTCATTCCTCACAGACAACTCCAATTGTTGATGGAAAAATCCAACCAGGAAGACTCACTTGACCTTCACATGCTTTCGATAGTGCATTTATGACTTCGGGGAAGGAAGTCGACCTACAAGACAAGAGAAAGAAAACATTGATATGGTGCCTGCCACAGGACCTTCGACGCCTAAGTTAGTATTTAGCAAAGGGTCAGAGCAAGCTAGAGATAGGAAGAAAAGAACTTACTTTTGGGTGTGCCTATGGCCCCCTATTTATAATGTGGTAGCTTTAGATTCCTAATCCCAAAAAGAAGTAGGAAAGGTAAAAGGGATTAGGAAACGTTGATTCGGACAGGCTAAGGGAACTTGGACTATGGCCTCTGAAAGGCAAACCTTTCGGAGTGAAAAAAGGATGGTGACCACATCTGTTGGCATGTGATGTTTGGACATAGAATCGAGTCCAGTAACTGGTCAAAAAGCCTTTGCTAAAGATCTTCTTCTTAGAAAAATGACATTCTCCTAACTCGGCCTCGACCTTTGAGGTCGAGGTGGGAAAATTGGGCTAAATGGCCCAACTTGCCTTGTCCTAGGTCGAGGAGGCAGGTTGGACCAAAATGACGCAACCCACCTTGGCCTCGAAGGACAAGTTGGGCCAATTGGCCTACTAGCCTCGGCCTCAGTCATGGATGGCAGGTTGGGCCATTTGGCCCAATGCCTGTCATTTTCTCCCTCCTTTGGCCCATTGGCTCGTTTCTTGCGCTCTTTCTATCTTTTTGATCCTTGGTCTAAAAATGCCCTATAACAAGGTTATTTAAAAAAAAAAAAAAAAGGGATGTTACCAATATTATGGTAATTCCAAGAGAAATATAGAAACATATACAATGGATTGAATTTCAATAAAAAAAAGTCAAATTTATTTTCAACTATGAAGATGTATAATATATTTTCCTTGATAATTTTAACTTTGTATAAAAAGAATCAAAATATTAACTATGTAAGAAACATCAAAGTTCGAACCCATTTTTAAAAGAATTTCTAATATAGCAAAATATACTATATCGCTGATAGACTACTAGCGATATAGTTTATCACTGATAGACTCCGAGAAATTGATCTAAATTTTATTATATCTACAAATTGTTTTGCATTATACTATATCTGCTAATACTCCAGACCTAATTACTATATTTGCAATTGCTTTTTTTTTTTTTTTTTCATTTAAGAAACATTGGCTCCCATTTGTTTTCCTCCAAAATTTCCAAATAAAAACAAACTTTTTATTTTTGTTCCTAATCAAATCTTAATTTTTTGAACTAAATATAATTATCCAAACTCATGGGTCCGATTGATAGCGTTCTTGTTTTCTGTTTCCTGTTTCTGTTCCCTTTTTTCAAGAAACAGACTTGTTTGATAACCGTTCGCGTTTCTTGTTTCTAAAATTTGAGGAACTTCTCGAAAAATGAACAAATTTTGAGAAACTACAGCCTTGTTTCATTTCTATCTTATATTAAACTGTTTCTTTTCTTTAAAAAAGTGCATCCTTCGTCTATTAGTAATGTCTTATGCACACAATTTTCTTCCACATCTTGGTTGAGTGTTCATGGCCTAAGATGGGCACTTTTATTTTGTTTTGTTTTGTTTTATATTTATTTTTATCTTTCATCTTTTATTTATTTTATTTATTAATTTTATGTTTACAAAAAAAAAACTGCTATATTTATATTTTATTTTAATTTTGAATTTTAAAATTTTACAATATTTAGATTTTAATATTATTTTAATTTTCAATATGTATGTTAATTTTTTTATATTTTAAATTTCAACTCTCAAGGCACTTTTATTTATTCTTTGTTTTTTATATTTATCTCCATCTTTTATGTTTTATTTATTTTCTTTAATAATTTTTCTATTTATACAAATAATTTTACTATAATTATTTTTATTTTAATTTTGAATTTTAAAATTCTCCAATATTTAGATTTATATATTACTACTTTAATTTTCAATATGTATATTACTCTTTTTTATATATCAACTTTTGATTATTAAAATTTTGCCATATGGATGTTTATATATTATCTTAATTCTAATATTTTAGTATATCAGAAATTGAGTAGACTTATGCAATATATATAAATTTTGCCGATTAAAATATTCATTTAGCTTAACTTTAATATTTTACAACAACGATATTTAACTTGGCTTCATTTAAAACAAATGGCTAGGGTTAGAGATGATCAATAAAACATGATGCATTTTTATGGAGGCCAAACTCATAAATGACATATATAGAAGATGTAATCAGTAGTACAGTTGCATGATCATCTGATAAAGTTTTAATTAGTACGTATATCTATCGATTATTTTATTTCTTCTTTACTTAAACTTTTTATTACTTTAACAATTTTTTATAGGTTGATAGGGACTATCAGTGCATGCATCTTCAATTATTTTGTGGTTGACTACATACACAACTAAGTTGGAGTTATTTTGGATTTGATATCAACATATTTTATAATTTATAAATTTATGTTTTGTTTCATCTCCAAGTTTCTAGTACTCGTTACTATATCTCTTTTTTGTTGGGATACATGAATCTTGTATTGAATGCTTATTTTGTAACATTTATTTTGGGGATTCTGTATGTATAAATTTATTTGATTTTTAGTGTGTAGAAATGTATGAAACACAACAACAAAATTATGAATATATTTGAGAAGTTATAAATATGCAACAATAGGATTGACAAGCTATAAAAAGCTAATAAATGCCATGAATACAAAACGTTCACAATAACGTTTATCATACCTTTCATTAAATAAATAATTATAATTGTAAATAGATGTTGTAATAGACAAATAATAGCTACATATTTTTTCTATTAAAGTGATTTTATAGCTTTTTAAAAAATGTTATCTTAAATGTTGCAAAGACTAAATGTGCTTTTTGAAACTTGTATTTATAGCATTTTCAAAATGCTATAAAAAATCGAACATTTCATAGCATTTAGCAAGTGCTATAGAAGGAAACTTATTATAGCATGTAACAAAACGCTATAAAAAGTTGAACTTTTTGGTAGCGTATAAAAAGTGCTGTAAAAAGCTCAATAATTTTAATAGCATGGGCTGTCACGGCTTTAGACAAAATGCTATAATAGACCTATGATAACATTTTTTTGAAGCTATAGTAGGCCTCTTTTCCTGTAGTGTGACATTGTCGATCAAATTTGGACAACATAGGAAGAATATGATACAATTTGTTACTATATTTAGTTTTCGTTGGGACTTACTTGTATTAGATGACATAAATTTTTTATAATATATTTTTCGATGTTTAATATATGACATATATTCTCTTTTTATATTATATTGCTAAAAAAAGGGAAAAAACAAGAGAAAAAAAAGAAAAAAATGGGTGATTTTCAAAAATAGAATAACGATGGAAATTATTTACATAAAATAGCAAAATTTTAATTTTCGTTGATAAAGGTTGATAGAAGTCTATCATTGTCTATCAGTGATGGAAACTGATAGAAGTCTATCACTGATAGACATGAATAGAAGTCTTTGAATATCTATCAGTATTTTTTTCTATTTTTATAAATAGTTTGATATTTTTTCTATAGGTGAAAATTTCCCCCCCTAAAAAAAACAAGAAACAAGAAACAAGAAATAGTTTTCAAACAAGTTTCTATTTCAGTTTATTTTAAGAAACAGGAATAGTTATCAAACATATTCCAGTTTTTTGTTCTCAAAAAAGAAGAAATATGAAACAGGGAATCGAAAAACAGAAAACAAAAACGTTATCAAACGGGCCCTAATTTTCAATTACTTTCTTTGTCTACATTTTTAGTACCAAAAGATAGGAATAGATGATACAAATAATCTTTCCGATAAAGTAAAATTTCATGAAGTTAAAAAGATTATATCTATGTTGGGTTTTGATTAACCAACAAATTAAGAAAAAAAAAGTTTTTACTTGAACAATCATTCTCCATCATTAAATTATACCGATATCCCATTGGACAGATTTTAGTTACACAAACTAAAGAACTGAAATTCCTTTTAATAACCCACCAAATTAATCCCCAAACCTCATTTTCGTTCGTTCATTCATTCTTCTTCTTCTTCTTCTTCTTCTTCTTCTTCTTCTTCTTCTTCTTCTTCACCACTTTCTTCCTCATAATTCCCAGTCATGGCTGACAACTTTCTCCTAGAATCTTGGCGTTTCGTCAAACAACTTGCAGCAGGACGATGGTTTTCAGTCTTTGCTTCATTTCTAATCATGATCGGAGCAGGTTCAACTTATGTTTTTGGAACATACTCCAGAGTTATGAAAACCCAATTCGATTACAACCAAACCCAAATCAACACATTAGGATTCGCCAAAGATCTCGGTTCTAACCTCGGAGTTTTTGCTGGTCTTCTCGGCGAGGTTGTGCCGCCATGGGTTCTGTTCATCGTCGGTTCATTTCTCAATTTCTATAGCTATTTCATGATTTGGCTTTCCATTACTTGCCGTATCGCTAAACCCAAATTATGGCAAATGTTCTTTTACATTTCCTTAGCTGCTAATTCACAAAATTTCTCTAACACAGCCGTTTTAGTAACAAGTGTAAGAAATTTCCCCGATCGACGAGGAATCATTCTCGGACTTCTCAAAGGCTTTGTCGGAATCGGAGGTGCCACTTTAACTCAATTCTATTTAGCCATTTATGGCCATGAAAATCCAGAAAATTTGGTGCTTCTTCTTTCATGGTTTCCCACTTTTATTTCTTTGGTATTTTCTCTCACGATTCGAACAATCAATATCCATAAAAGCCCTGAAGAACTCAGAGTTCTTTACCATTTGCTTTATGTCTCAATCATTCTTGCTCTGTTTCTCTTATTTTTGACGATTACCCAAAAACAAGCAGCGTTTTCTCCAGCTGGGTATATAAGTGGAGCTGCTGTAATTATTGGATTACTATTAATTCCGCTTTTAATCGCCATTAGAGAAGAACTCGTGCTCTTCAAACTCAACAAACAAGCTGAAAACGTTCCTTCCACCCCTGTTTTCGTTCCTGAATTGAAAGCGTCATCAAAACCTCCACCTACAAACAATGACACCTTAACCCCACTTGAGGAAATCCCCGAAACTAATTCACCGTCATGTTTCTCAAACATATTCAACAAACCCGAACGTGGAGAAGATTACACTATATTACAAGCTCTGTTTAGCAAAGACATGGCGCTTATTTTCATAGGAACACTTTGTGGGTGTGGTTCATCAATTGCTGCCATTGATAACATAGGCCAAATCGGCGAATCACTTGGCTATCCATCTCAATCCATAAGCATATTCGTTTCATTGGTATCGATATTCAATTTCTTCGGCAGAGTAGGCTCTGGTTTCATCTCTGAAACTCTTATGTCAAAATACAAAGTACCTCGTCCTTTAATGTTCGCTCTCTCTCATCTTCTAACTTGTATTGGTATGCTCTTCGTCGCATTCCCATATCGTGGCTCAATCTACATAGCTTCATTGATAATCGGGTTCGGATTCGGAGCTCAAGTACCGATGATATTCGCTATACTTTCGGAGCTTTTCGGGTTGAAATATTACGCAACAATCTTCAACTGTGCACAATTGGCAGTCCCAATTGGATCATATATACTGAATGTGCATGTAATTGGGAAATTGTATGATGTTGAAGCAACAAAAGATGGTGGAATAAAGAATGGAAAAGGACTAACTTGCGAAGGAGCTCATTGTTTTAGTGGGTCGTTCTTGGTTTTGGCTGTGGTGGTGTTGATTGGAGCTTTGGCTTCGCTTGTATTGGCTTTTAGAACAAAAGAATTTTACAAAGGAGATGTTTATAAAAAGTATAAAGAGGATATGTGGATTCCTCAATCGGATATGGAATTTTATTGTTTAGATAATAGGAAGAAAGTTGTTAACAATTTGCCGCGGATTGTTATGCCGCCTAAATATAGTTTTCTCAATATAATATAGAGTGATGTTGAGAAAAATCTTTGTTCTTGAAATCTTGTTATGTATGTTATGTATTCTAAGTATGTTTGGTTCCTTTTTTTTTTTTTTTTTTTTTTTTTTTTTTTTTTTGTTTAGGTAAATATTTGAAGTGTTGTATTGTTTGGATCCAATATTTTTTTGTTAAGGTAAATAATTGAAATTCATATATCAAAATTCAAACCAAATGGTTAAAATAAATTAAGGGTGGAAAAAGTTTATAAATCAACAAATTGACGATATAAGTTAAAATACACTTTTGGTTTGTAAATTTTTATGAAATTAATAATTTAATCTCTGAACTTTAGTTAAATTTGTTACTGTTTATAAATAATGATTTTCGGATGATTTAGAACGGGTAAGAATTTCATTGAAAATCATACTGATATTATTCATGATATGGACTAGATTGTTACAAATTGAAAATGCAGGGACTAAATCATTAGTTATTCAAGTTTAGGAACTAAAGTATTAGATGGACCAAATCGTGATGTACTAAAATTCATAGACTAAATTGTTAATTTCATGAAAGTTTAGGGACCAAAAGTGTTTTTAATTTAATAGTTATTTTCAGGTAAGAAAATACAATATAATATATAAATATGTTTCTAAAATTTGTAGTGAAGAGATGCTAATAGATAATAATAATAAAAAAAAGTTTTTGAAAGACATAATAATAAACTAGTACACGGGACTAAATTTAAGATTATTGAATGTACCATGATTAAAATTGAATATTTAAAATTAGAGAGACTAAAATTAAGCAAGTTCCAAACTACATGGATCAAAATGATATGTTAACTTAATATCAACAAAGGTTGTCAATCAGCTTTGGATATGAATCTCACGTCAATCAAGACAAAACTCAAAAGTATATTCTTGTTTGGAATTTGTTAATGGACCAAGATTAGCACCGAGCTATGAAAGTGACCATGTTGAGGAAAATGTAGATGTCTCAATTTTATTGAAATGTTAATGAAATTTTTAATACCATAATTAGCAACACAATGAACTTGAACAATTTTTAGCATTTTAAACAGCTTTCCAAAACCCATCACATAAAGGGGGCGTTCGGGGCATTGACTTAACTTGATTTGAATTAGGTTTTTAACTCTCAACTCAATCATTGGTCCACCAACTTCACAAACTGGTGTTATATAACTCAACTCCACTAACTTCAACAGTGTTCAATATTGAAGTTTGCATATTTAATGAGAACTTCATCTTTTCTTATATTTTCTTCTCTCTCATCCCCCCCCCCCTCCCCAATGTTTTCAATGACTCCACCTACTGACCAACTCCGATGATATGTTCTAACGACCACCTCCAATGGCCAACTCCAGCGACGATCTCTGGCGACCACCTCGAACACCCAACTCTGACAACAACCATCGTTAGTGATTATGTTGCCTCACTCCAGCAACATGCTTCAATGAACACATCCGGTGGTCAAATTCTAACAACCAACTCCGACGATGACCACCTCAAGCAATCATCTCCAACAACCACATCTGACGTCCAACTCCATGTGACTACCACCTTTAGCTATGAACTCTGTCCACCAACTCCATCTATCATCTCCAATGACTAACTCTAACAATCAACTCAGTTGATCAGTTGATCATATACTAAATATAAAAAAGAAAGCTTGGTCGGTTAAAGTGTTTTTAAATAAAAAATTGAAATTATTAGTTCACAATGTTTGATTGTTGTCTTATATAGTAGTTTAAACCCTCAGGCTTTACTTTTTGTTTCACCCAAAAGGCCTCATACCATTGGTGGTAGTTGTCCTTCCTTATATATCCATAATCATTCCATTATCTAGTTGACATCAGACTTTGATCACATTTCCAATATCAACGTACATGCATAATAAACTCTAACCTACTACTTGACATAAGTTGCTATGAAAGGCCCCAAACCTCTTAATGACCTAACTTTTTCTTTTTTGTGCATATTACAGTCAGACATTTTACTAATGTGAAATTATATTGTAATTTTGTTGTTTGTATGAAACAAGAGTATTTTGTCTACCTCAAGTACAATGGTTACATGTAAAAAAAAATGGTAAAATATATGTGAAGGTTAAAAAAAATGGTAAAATGTATGTGAAGGTTTTAAGTTGACAACTCAGCTGACAGAAAATCATACTTTGTAGATTACAAAAGATTGCACCAAATACCTTGACTTAATAACTCAACTATGCACCTTAAACACATACTTTCTAACTTCACGGACATTTAAACTCCACAGACATATTAACTCCAAACTTCATAACTCAACTCAGTGCCCTATAGAATCTCAAAATGTTATCTCATCGAATCAAGAAAAGGATATATAGTGGCACATTCTCTAGGTACGTATGTGTGGAGAACAAGACATTTTGAAGTTTAATTTGGTTAGAAAGTTGTCATCTTTGTTGAGAAAAACCTTACACTTCTACCTAAGATAAGTAAAAAATAATCGAGAAATTAAAAAAAAAACAAAAATAAGAAACAGAAAAACTTACGTGAAAAACTCCAAAACTTGAGAAATATCAAGACCCACCAAGAAGAAAATTCACTATGTGAAAAATTATACAATCACAAACTAAAGCTTTTGTACACAATCTCCCATCGCTTTTATACCACTCATATATCATTTTTCTCACTCTCAAACTAAAGAATACAAAAAAGGATTGTAATTAGGGTTAGTATATCTAAGCTCAAAGTGTTTGTAATTGAGACAATTTGAAATTAATGTCATAGGTTTCTTGGTATAGTACTTGGAACCCATAACTTTTTTGGACATTTTTGATGTGCGATAATTAATCTTCTAATATTTTGTCAATATTCTAAAAAATTCACCTAGGCAAGATATATATTTGAAGAATCCACAACTTGACATATTGAACTTTCTTTTTTAAAAAAAATTACAAACCTACTAGACCAAAATTGAAAGTTTAGGATCCCATTAAACATAAAATTTAATTCTATATCTACTAGATCAATTATTTATTTTATTTTTTACAATTTGAATATGTAGGGAACGATTCAAATAAAAAATTGAAAGTTCACGAACCATTATACATTTTAAGTTATACGACCAAGCAAACACAAAATTGAAAGTCGACATACTTATCAGGGTTTTTTTTTAAGATATAAGGATCAAATATACAAATTAAAAAAAAAAAAAGAGAAATAAACTTGTAATTTAACTTTTTATGTATATATTCGAGTTCTTCAATATTTGTTATTACATTAATACAAAAAACAAGGAATGCAAACATATCTAGTTTACTTGGGTTAAAATACTATATGGTCCTATCTTCATTAGAAGTTCCTAAATGGAACTACTTTATGTCTTACATAGAACATATATTTTTTTTATTTTTATATAAAATACATTCTCTAATGTATCTCTGTATCGTTTACCTCTACAAAATACCAAAAAAAATTGAACGATTTTAGATTAGATTAGAATGGATATAATGAAATTCCTTGACTGGTTCTTCATTGAGAAATTATCCCTTTTATTTGTTTTGACTATACGGATAACAAACAATTACAAAAAATATCAAAATATCAAAATTTCTAATACTAGCTAAATATAATAGCTATATATTTATACATAACATTCATATTTGAAAATATTTATCAAAAGAAAAATTTCATAATAGCATAGCAGTTAATAATTAAAATAAAAAATTTTAAGAAAAATAAACAGAGTTTTCTTATTTGAAATGCCTTGTGATCTTCAACCAATTTTGGACTTCAATATCATTACCAGGAGTAAGTGCTATAGTTTGTTTCCAATACTAAGCGGCTTGATTGAACCAAGCCTCCGCAATTTTAGAATCTCCCTGTCGAATGGCCTGTTCTCCCCGGTCGGAATAGGCAGGTAAATTCCTTCCCTTAGAACCGTACTTGAGAGTTTCCTACCTCATATGTCTCAACAGTCAATTCTTTTGTTGTCCCATATTTTAAAAAATTTACCATATCTAATCTAATTGAATGAAAATTTTCATAAATCTAGCCCATTTTTTTTCTCGAGTTAAGCAAAAGAAGTTAATTATATAAGTTTCAAACTTCAATTTTGCTGAATAATTAAATAAGTTTTATCTTTTCTTCCACCTTCAGAAGAATAAAGCATAGGCATTCCACTATCGTTTCAATTTTCTAAAAGATAACTATCTCGGTTTCATCTAGAAATCTATATAGAATCCTTGAAAAAGACTTTCCTTCATAAGAAAGAAAAGACTTATTGTGTTTGGGATCTGATGCTACACCGCTGCTCAATATCGTAGGGGATCCACCCTATTACATAAGTGGACTCCATTTTAATCTTATATCATGATATAAGTAAGCAGTTTTTATTGTATTGGCAAAAAACCTGACTAATTGATCTCTACGGTGCTTCTTCTAGATCCTTTATCCATTGAATAAAGTATATAGGTATATAATATTTCTACTTCTATGAAGTTTCTTTCTTTGCTACAGCTGATCAAATTGTTAGTTTGAACAATAAAAGCCTATTTTCTTTTAGTATTTATTAGTGAATTTGCTCTTTTTTTTCTTTCTATAGTGGAGATAGTCGCACATAATGACAGATCACAACCATATTATTTAAAGCTTGTGGTAAGAATGGGTTTCGTTCTAGTGCCCGAAAATAATATTCCAAAGCTTTTGTATGTTCTCCATTCCTTGTGTGAATAAGACCTATGTTATAGAGTATATAACTTTGATCATAGGGATCGATTTCTAGTCGCATCGCTTCATAATAATTTTGTAGAGCTTTCACATAATTTCCTTTGGATTGAGCTGACATCCGTTACTGTCGTTCGTTATTCCATTCAAAAAATCTCCGTTCCAGAATTGTACGTGATATTTTCATCTCAAACGGCTCCCCCTTTATGTGTTGTGCATAATGAGTTGAGAATAATACATGAAATAAAAAAGATTGAAATACTCTCATTATGAACTCATGGGACTAGCGTTTTTACAAAAAATCTCTAGCCAACCTTCCTGTAATAGATCTTTTCTTAACATCAAGCATGGTGTTACTAGATTAAAAAAAATGGTAACTCTAAAAATTTCTTTGTCCTCAATGCCTTTAAATTTCGAGGAATTAGTCACTTCAACAGTCTTTGATGGTTATACGGGTATCCAAAATACAAACGAGATGGATGTTTGTTGTCCCAACCATTTTTCTAAGTTCTGATCCCGATAAGGAAAAGGGATATTTATAATAAAGTTTTGATGTTGTTGATTCCTAGGTGTAGTGCTTTTTCCTCTCTGCTACCTATTTTTACTAATGAATATTTTTACTAGTGCAGTAGGGTCGACTTAATTTATAGGTTACACCTTTTGCTTAATACTAGAATCGATAATTAAAGCATCTGAGGTTACATTAATCGGGGATACACGACAGAAGGAATTTTTTGATTTTCAGATTTTTACTAGTGAATATTTCAATTATTGTTTTCTTTCTATCCCAAATATTGTGTCTTTCTACTAGGAGAGCAGTAAAGGAAATTGAAAAAAAAATCAAATCGCACTATCTCCGTAATAGGTGAATGCCTCTTTTCCCTGAAAGTTGTCGGAATTATTCGTAATAAGATATTGGCTACAATTGAAAGGTCTTATCAATAAAATTTTCATTTATCCCATCAGATCTAGGCATCGATAACAACCCAATTCTATAATTTCTTTTAATTACCTCTTGCAAGAAAATGATCCCACAAAAAAAGGAATTGCATAGTACGAAATAACATAAAATAAAAACGGATTCATTAAAATAAAAAATCCCACTCAATATATTCAAATTGTTTCTTTTTGAGTTCACAGGAATCAATAAAACAGAAGAAATATTTCAATCCGGTTAAATTTCATCCAAATGTAGTAGGATCAGAATGAAGAGAACTATTCTGATTTCAACGAAGTTGAAGAAAAAAAGAATTTAATTTATCTTACACATGGGGGTAATTCTAGAAGTAGTTTTTTTTTTTTTTTAATTGAATTATTATGATACAAAGAGGAAAAAGAATCGAATAATTATTCTATGATTCATAAATTTTAACTAGATCTATGTATGGGATAAACAGTTGTTGGTAAAAAATTGGAAACTGCAAAAGTCGATTTTTTATAAAAAAAAATGGAATCATAGTTTAAAAAACTAAATAGAATCATGAACTAAAAGTATTCATTAAACATAGTTTAAAAAAAATTATTTTTATTGTTAGAATTGGTTGGACGTGCCTATCAAAAATAAATTGAATATGAATGACTCACTATTAACTCGGTTTCTGGGCCATAATCATTTTGTAGGAGAGATGGCGAGTAGTTGAAGGCGTAACATTGGAACTGCTATGTAGGCTTTTGTTTACCTAGGGTTCGAATCCCTCTCTTTCCATACTAATTCAACAATGTTACTGACCACAATGTATCAAATCAAATAACAATGGATATTATTATTCCAACGGTTAGACCTTTCTTGGATATAGATTCTCTATTTCGAATTTTTCATTTTTATGGTACGGAAATGAAAATACTGGAAAGAATGGATAAGAGATGAAAATCCCCCTCTCGCTCAATGATACATGAATGTCAGAAAAATTTCCAGATCAAAACGTTACTTTACTTTCCTTCGGTCTTTTTACTTAGACTTCGGCGAAGTAAAGGACGAAATTGTCCGAACCCTTGTTTTTTAGTTAGGTTTAAGTTTATTCTACAACAAGCAATTCATTTATTTTCAAATTGACCCATTTACTATCTATTATTTGATTGACAAATCCTTTATATTGCAATGGTTGAAGAGTCAAATGTTTTGGCAACTCCTGAGGGGGGATGAATCAAGATAATTTTGAATTAGTGCTCTCGATTTTTTTTCATCCTTTGTTGTAATAATATCTCGGGGTTTGTACCGATAACTTGGTATATCCACTATAGAACCATTAACTAAAATATGTCTATAATTAACTAATTGTCGGGCTTGAGGAATAGTCGAAGCCACACCTAATCAAAAAAGGATGTTATCCAAACGTATTTCAAGTAATTGTAGTAAAATTTGACCCATTGATCCTTTGGCTTTTCCGACGATACGAGCATATTTAAGTAATTTTCGTTCTGTAAGACCATAATGAAAACACAATTTTTGTTTTTCTTTTAAATGAATACGATATTGAGATTTTTTACCGGAACGCGATTGGTTTTTAAGATCGTTTCCGGTTTTGGGCCTTGTACTAGTTAGTCCCGGTAAATCCCCAAGACGGCATATTTTTTTTTAAACGATGCCCTCTGTAACGTGACATGAAGACTCCTTATTTTTATTTTAGATAAATTTCATAAACCTAAATTAAAACTAAACTAAATGATAAATATGATAAATGAAGCGAAATTCAGTAAAGTATTGTACTACAAAATAAGGAAAAATTAGATGACTTAGATCAATATCCGGATTCTATTGTATATGTAAATAATATAAAAACGTAAAAGTTCATTTCTTGATTTGTTCTATAGAAATAGAACCTCTCCTTTAGTCATAAAAGGAAGTTCCTATGATGTGTTAGATCGGTGACCTTTGAAAAAAGGGTAAGAAGTAGTTTCTCTATTTATTTGATTTTTGACATAATTGATAAATCAAATAAATAAAGAAAAGCTGGCTATCAGAATCGAACTGATGACCACGATGCTCTAACCTCTGAGTTAAGCGGACTCACATAGCAGAAATGTTACATGCATAGTAATTTACTAAATTACTGGGATCTTAGCTATTCCTAATTAGTACGAATATAGAATCTAATTTCATTTCAAATAAATATTATTAATTATGTTCTATTATAGAACATAATAATTAATATAATGATTAATAGAATATAGAATTTTGTTCTATTTATCAAATGGATGTGTATCAATAATTAATGTGTTAATCTCAATTAGATAGTAAATTTTTGTTTTTGAATTCAAATGACATTTAAAATTCTTATTATTTTTCTGATTTTTAGTTATTTTAATTTTAGGTTTTTTAGTTATTTACTATTTTCTTCATTTTTTTTTACTATGCTATTTGAATGTCTGCCTATTTAAATGAAATGAAAATATTACAATATTTCATTACATAATTTTGATTTTCGCTTTTTATATTATATTTTATATTGATATTGAAATTTCTTATATTTATTTTATATTTATATAATATAATTATATAATAATAATATAAATATATTATATTATATAATGAGTTATAGAATAATTGGTTAATGACTATTCTATTAATATTATAATTATATACTATATTAAATAATTTATCGAATAATAAAGTTATTTTTAGTTATGTTATAGAAGATCTACCCTAAGGGTAGGGTAAGATAGAATCAAAAAAAAATGAAAAGGTGCAATCCAAACCAACTAAATGCAATTGAGATGATAATGAAGCATTTCTCTTTTTTCATTCTGAAAGGTGGAAGCTAAGACGAAAAAAAGAATCGACCGTTTAAGTATTCAAAATTTGACTAAGAAAAAAATCGAAAGAGGGGCAAATATATATGTCTATATATCTATCTATATTGAATTATATTGAATTGCAGATACAGAAATGATAGAATCATTTTGGATCGGACCAAATACGGGTCTCCGATAGAGAGAGATGAAAGAAGATACACAAGAAATCCAATAGGAGGAAACACTGTTCAATAGAGGAATCGGTATTCTAATGACTTCAGTGGTTCCAGTATAATACAAATGAAAGAAAACGGGGAAGGACATCATAATGCGATACTAATCTTAAAAGAGGGGGATATGTCGAAATCGGTAGACGCTACGGACTTAATTAGATTGAGCCTTGGTATGGAAACCTACTAAGTGATAACTTTCAAATTCAGAGAAACCCTGGAATGAAAATGGGCAATCCTGAGCCAAATCCTTTTTCCGAAAACAAAAAAAAGGGTAGGTGCAGAGACTCAATGGAATCTGTTCTAACAAATGGAGTTGACTACGTTGCGTTAGTAAAGGAATGAATCCTTCCATCGAAACTCCAGAAAAGATGAAAGATAAACGTATTACGTACTGAAATATTGATTAATGACAACTCGAATCTCTCTTTTTTGATATTTATATATAAATATCAAAAATGATATATCAAAATGAACGAATTGTTATGAATCGATTCCAATATCTCCAAGTTGAAAAAAGAATCGAATATTCATTGATCAAATCATTTACTCCATCATACATAGTCTGATAGATCTTTTGAAGAACTGATTAATCAGATGCGAATAGAATAAAGATAGAGTCCCATTCTACATGTCAATACCGACAAAAATGAAATTTATAGTAAGAGGAAAATCCGTCGACTTTAAAAATCGTGAGGGTTCAAGTCCCTCTATCCCCAAAACCCTAAAAAGGCCCGTTGGCCTCTTTCATTTTAATTATTTATCCTTTCATTAGCAATTCACAATTCGTTATGTTAATCATTCATTCGACTCTTTCACAAGCGTATTTGAGCGGAAATTTGATTTCTTATCACAAGGCTTGTGGTATGTATTCTATATGATACACGTACAAACGAACATCCTTGCGCAAGTAATCCCCCTTGTGAAATTTGAATGATTAACAATACTGTCTACTGTACTGAAACTTCCAAAGTCTTATCCAAGCCCTGAAATTTCGTGGATCTTCAAAAAGAAGACTTTGGAATACCTTTTTTCTGATTTACAATTGACATAGACCAAAGTCATCTATTAAAATAAGGATAATGTGTCGGAAATGGCCGGGATAGCTCAGTTGGTAGAGCAGAGGACTGAAAATCCTCGTGTCACCAGTTCAAATCTGGTTCTTGGCACATCATGATGTCGGGAAATCTACCCTTTAACTAAAAACTAAACTATATATATTTTTGACTCTATTTATAGATGAGTAAAATAGACAAGTAAAGATAAAGAGGATATTTATATAAATATGTAAAGGATATATATAGATATGTAAAAGAAAAGAATTTTATTTTGTTTCCTCTTCTTTTTTATTTGTTCATACTCTGTCTCCTCGCGTTCAATTAATACTTTATACATATTTGAAAGGTTCAATTAGTTCCTTATAAGACCCAAAAGTCTAGTCTCGGGGAGTTGAAAGGCGGGAATGGCCAAGATTCATCTCAGATACAGTACAAATAGAATCCGATTCTCTTTTCATATTATATTTCTTCATTTCCCCCTATGTGACTTTTTAAAACACATCTAAGTCATATGCGTGATACATAGTTCATAATGCAGAACGCATTTAGTTCATCCTATTAGCTCGGCTCATCCAAAATAAGTATGTTAAAAATTTGATAATCTCACCAAATCTCTAATTGTCTTTTTTTTTTATATTTCAAATCAATAATAATAAGATGAATGAGACTTCAATTACTATGCTATATCTAGAATAGAACGTACAAATGTATTTGAATATCTTGAGTTGTCGAAGTGAAGATTAGTTTCGTATTATTTAATGAGCATCTTGTATTTCATAAAAATTGGGGGCAATATAATCCTTACGTAAGGGCCATCCTACCCAACTTTCAGGCATTAAAATACGCTTTAGACGTGGATGATTATCATAAGAAATTCCCAACATATCATAAGATTCCCTTTCGGGAAAATCCGCACTTTTCCAAACCCAGAAAACAGACGGAATTCTAGGATTTATCCTTGCGGCAAATACTTTTATGCATACCTCTTCCGGTTGATCTATACCATACTCGATTCTCGTAAGATGATACACACTAGCTAACAGTCCGCCTGGTGCTACATCATAAGCACATTGGGAACGTAGATAATTGTAACCATATACATATAAAATGACTGCAATGGAATGCCATTCCTCGGGCTTTATTTGTAAAGTCTCTATTCCTTGGTAATCGAAACCCAAAGATCTATGAACCAGTCCATGTTTGACTAGCCAAGAAGACAAATGACCCTGCATCTTTTTTATCTCCCCCCCCCCATTTTTTGATTTTTATTTGTATAAGTATTTCCCATTTACAATGAAAAATTTATGAAGATTCACTCGTTCTTTGTTATTCTGTACAAAAGTATACTGCCTAATTTACTAATTCGTAGGAAGAGACTGCACTTTTGTATTTGAAAAAAGTTTCAGGAGGGATGATCTCTGAAGTAGATGATGGTTGATAGAGTAATCCTTGATCGTAATTTCCAGTATGAGTACTTGGGCCAACATGAAATTTGTGGTTGGTCGTAAAACACCGATTCTCCTCTTGAGACTTAATTCGATCTTCATAGATTTCTCGAGATATTTTCTTACGAAGTTTTGTTATAGCATCTATAACAGCCTCGGGTTTAGGTGGACAACCCGGCAAATACACATCGACAGGAATTAACTTATCGACTCCCCGAACAGTACTGTAAGAATCGGTACTGAACATCCCTCCTGTAATTGTACATGCTCCCATAGCAATAACATATTTTGGTTCAGGCATTTGCTCATATAATCTTACTAAAGAAGGAGCCATTTTCATTGTTACCGTGCCCGCTGTTAAAATTAAGTCTGCCTGTCTAGGACTAGATCTTGGTACCAGTCCATAACGATCAAAGTCGAATCGTGAACCTATTAATGAAGCGAATTCAATGAAGCAACAACTGGTACCATAGAGAAGCGGCCATAAACTGGAGAGTCTTGACCAATTTGAAAGATCATTTGATGTAGTTGAAATAACTGAAGTTTGGGTTGTTCGATCAAGTAAGGGAAACTCGATGGAATTCATAACTGTCTCAATGTTTTTTTTAATTGTCTGAATATTCAAAAACTAAGACCATTCCAATGCTCCTTTTCGCCATGCA
>NW_028326632.1:35000-62000 GCF_027475165.1 Benincasa hispida
TTATAGTTATATTTGTGGTGAAGGTGGAAATAGTAGTGAAAGTGAGAGTTCCAGTATAAGAACTAGCACGAATGGAAGTGATTTAAATAGAACAAAAAGTTTTAATGATCTAGATGTAACTAAAAAATACAGGCATTTGTGGGTTTAATGCGAAAATTGTTATGGATTAAATTATAAGAAAATTTTTAAATCAAAACTGAATATTTGTTAACAATGTGGATACCATTTGAAAATGAGTAGTTCAGATAGAATCGAACTTTTGATTGATCCAGGTACTTGGGACCCTATGGATGAAGACATGGTCTCTTTGGATCCCATTGAATTTCATTCAGAGGAGGAACCTTATAAAGATCGTCTTGATTCTTATCAAAGAAAGACAGGATTAACTGAGGCTATTCAAACAGGCACAGGTAAATTAAACGATATTCCTGTAGCAATTGGGGTTATGGATTTTTAGTTAATGGGGGGTAGTATGGGATCTGTAGTAGGCAAGAAAATCACTCGTTTGATTGAGTATGCTACCAATCAATTTTACCTCTTATTTTAGTGTGTGCTTCTGGAGGAGCATGCATGCAAGAAGGAAGTTTAATTTTGATGCAAATGGCAAAAATATCTTCCGTTTTATATGATTATCAATCAAATAAAAAATTATTCTATGTAGTAATCCTTACATCTCTTACTACTGGTGGGGTGACAGCTAGTTTTGGTATGTTGGGGGATATCATTATTGCCAAACCCAATGCCTACATCGCATTTGCGGGTAAAAGAGTAATTGAACAAACATTGAATAAGACAGTCCCTGAGGGTTCACAGGCGGCTGAATATTTATTCCACAAGGGCTTATTCGATCTAATCGTATCACGTAATCCTTTAAAAGGTGTTGTGAGTGAGTTAGTTCATCTCCACGCTTTTGTTCCCTTGAATCAAAATTAAATCAAGTAAAGCCTTACTTAACTCAAAACTTCAAAAACGAATTCTTTGATTTGTGCCGAAAAAGTAGTTATTTAGTTTATAGGAATCAAAGTGCAAATTCGAAGAATGGATTTTTCTTTGGTAACATAAGATTAAATTGTAGAAAGAATCATGCGGAGAATTTTTTTTACCGATATTCCTGATGAAATTTTATTCAAAAAATGATAAGACAAGATAATAACTAAAATAATGCAAAAGTCTATTCTGATACATATCTTTCATGTCGAAAGATGAGTAAGTCCATTTATTTAATTTGACATTCCTCATTCCATTTCTATATATACTCACATAGATATTACTTAGTATAATTATATGTGAATTAGTATAATTATAAGATACCTTTTATAACAATCAATAAATAACAGATACAAATATTAATTCGAGGTATCCATTCTATGACAACTCTCACCACCTTACCCTCTATTTTTGTGCCTTTAGTGGGCCTAGTGTTTCCGGCAATTGCAATGGCTTCTTTATTTCTTCATGTTCAAAAAAACAAGATTTTTTAAATATACTAGTGCCGTCTATTTTTTTTTTTTTTCAAAACTTAGACATTTACGATAACACAGCTATCTATTTAGTAGACTAGAGTCTAACATGTGGCTTACTCCAAACATAAGCGATTATACATGCGTAAACATGATATCTGAGGAAATAAATTATAAGTATTTCAAAATTGAAAATATATAATAAATCGGGTGATGAATGTTTGAGATATAAAACCAATATATCTATATGGATGTAGGTATCTATAGGGAATCATATAAAGGTGATGTGATGTTATTATTTTAGATCAAATTACTTAGATCTAAAATAATAACATCAAATCAAAATAGTGCTAGTTGATTAGAGTTACTTCGGAAACAAAAAAAGTCAAATAGATTTTTGTTATTCTATCAATTCCAATAAAATGCAACGAGATCTAGTATGAATTGGCGATCAGAACGTATATGGATAGAATTTATAAGAGGCTCTCGAAAAATCAGCAATTTCTGCTGGGCTTTTATCCTTTTTTTAGGTTCATTAGGGTTTTTATTGGTTGGAACTTCCAGTTATCTTGGTAGGGATTTGATATCTTTATTTCCGTCTCAGCAAATAATTTTTTTTCCACAGGGGATCGTAATGTCTTTCTATGGGATTGCCGGTCTCTTTATTAGCTCCTATTTGTGGTGCACAATTTTGTGGAATGTAGGTAGCGGTTATGATCGATTCGATAGAAAAGAAGAAATAGTGTCTATTTTTCGTTGGGGGTTTCCTGGAAAAAATCGTCGAATCTTCCTCCGATTCCTTATGAAAGACATTCAGTCCATCAGAATAGAAGTTAAAGAGGGTATTTATGCACGTCGTGTCCTTTATATGGAAATAAGAGGCCAAGGGGCCATTCCCTTGACTCGTACCGATCAGAATCTGACCCCACGAGAAATTGAGCAAAAGGCTGCCGAATTGGCCTATTTCTTGCGTGTACCAATTGAAGTTTTTTGAAAAATGAAGTTCAGAATGAATTTAGTTCGTAGCAAGAGGGATAAAACTGAAATGAAAGAATAGTCTTTTTTATAGACCATAGTAATAGTATAACTTAACTGGAATTTCTTCAGAATGCTCATTTGACCCAAAGCAGATGTATACCGAACAGCCAGAAAACTGTCTTTGTCCGAAATTTTGATGCGTATGTAAATCAACTCCACAGTAACAAAAGTGGATTCTTTGGTATTTTCTTTCTGTATTATTTCGAAATTCAAGGATTAACTAATGAATCACAAATACAAAACTAAAAAACAGGGAATAGATTCATAATAGTATCCATATGACTTGTAATAGAACTTATATTTGATATAAATATTAGTAGTGTAGAGAGTTAACGAATGAAGTGAGTTCATTAAAAAATCAAAGACGAAAAAATGGCAAAAAAGAAAGCATTCATTCCCCTTCTATATCTTGCATCTATAGTATTTTTGCCCTGGTGGATCTCTCTTTCATTTAATAAAAGCCTAGAATCTTGGGTTACTAATTGGTGGAATACTGGTCAATCCGAAATTTTTGTGAATGATATTCAAGAAAAGAGTATTATAAAAAAAGTTATAGAATTAGAGGAACTCTTTCTCTTGGACGAAATGCTAAAGGAATACCCAGAAACACATCTACAAAAGCTTCGTATCGGAATCTACAAAGAAACGATCCAATTGATCAAGATGCACAATGAGGATCGTATCCATACGATTTTGCACTTCTCGACAAATATAATCTGTTTCGTTATTCTAAGTGGTTATTCTATTCTTGGTAATGAAGAACTTGTTATTCTTAACTCTTGGGTTCAAGAGTTCCTATATAACTTAAGCGACACAATAAAAGCTTTTTCTATTCTTTTATTAACTGATTTATGTATAGGATTCCATTCGCCCCATGGTTGGGAACTAATGATTGGTTCTGTCTACAAAGATTTTGGATTTTCTCATAACGATCAAATTATATCCGGTCTTGTTTCCACTTTTCCAGTCATTCTTGACACAATTTTCAAATATTGGATCTTCCGTTATTTAAATCGTGTATCTCCGTCACTTGTAGTGATTTATCATTCAATGAATGACTGAAAAATCTAATGTTTGTTACTTTGTACATAAGTAAAACATTCAAAATTGTACTTATTCCTTCTACCCATCCCGAAGGATGCCTCCTATATTCGAGTAACATTATTTCAGTAAATAGCAGAATCATGGATAGGGAACTATACTAGGGACCTACCTAATTTTATTGTAGAAATTTTTGGGCTCAATGATTGGACCATGCAAACTAGAAATACCTTTTCTTCGATAAAGGAAGAGATTACTCGATCTATTTCCGTATCACTCATGATATATATACTAACTTGGGCACCCGTTTCAAATGCATATCCCATTTTTGCACAACAGGGTTATGAAAATCCACGAGAAGCAACCGGCCGTATTGTCTGCGCCAACTGCCATTTAGCTAATAAGCCCGTGGATATCGAGGTTCCACAAGCGGTACTTCCTGATACTGTATTTGAAGCAGTTGTTCGAATTCCTTATGATATGCAACTGAAACAAGTTCTTGCGAATGGTAAAAAGGGCGGTTTGAATGTGGGGGCTGTTCTTATTTTACCCGAAGGGTTTGAATTAGCCCCCCCCGATCGTATTTCTCCCGAGATAAAAGAAAAGATGGGCAATCTGTCTTTTCAGAGCTATCGTCCCACTAAAAAAAATATTCTTGTGATAGGGCCTGTTCCTGGTCAGAAATATAGTGAAATCACCTTTCCTATTCTTTCCCCGGACCCTGCGACTAAGAAAGATGTTCACTTCTTAAAATATCCCATATACGTAGGCGGGAACAGGGGAAGGGGTCAGATTTATCCCGACGGGAGTAAGAGTAATAATAATGTTTATAATGCTACAGCAGCAGGTATAGTAAGCAAAATAATACGAAAAGAAAAAGGAGGATATGAAATAACCATAGTTGATGCAGCGAATGGGCGTCAAGTGGTTGATATTATCCCTCCAGGACCAGAACTTCTTGTTTCAGAGGGCGAATCTATCAAACTTGATCAACCATTAACGAGTAATCCTAATGTGGGAGGATTTGGTCAGGGAGATGCGGAAATAGTCCTTCAAGATCCATTACGTGTCCAAGGCCTTTTGTTCTTTTTTGCATCTGTTATTTTGGCACAAATCTTTTTAGTTCTTAAAAAGAAACAGTTTGAGAAGGTTCAATTGTCCGAAATGAATTTCTAAATCTGCGGATTTATCAACATCAAGTTCGTAAAAAAAAACCAAATTCTTGTTGGCAATTCTATAATTTAATTATGTATGATCAAAAAATTATGAAAAAATTTTGCCTTGTTTTTGTTTATATTCTTTTTCTACCGTATTTCGGGAATGACTTGTACCGCATTACTAGTCATAGTATGGATATTGTGAGGAAGACTATTTTACCTCTTCTTTATTTCGTTGTTTTTTACAATACAAATAGGAGCGGTATTATTATGTCACTGGTGCCAGATTGAAATGTCATTGAATGTATCTATTTTTTTTCTAATAGAATCAAAACGAAAAATAGATTAGATATGAAAAATAAGATAAGTAAATGGAGAATAGAAAAAAAAATGAAGGGAACAAAGGATTCTAGAAGGAATTATTCATCTTCCTAGTATTCGATACCAGAAAAATTCCTTTTCTTGTTCTTGTGTCGAAATAATAAACTAATTAATTATTCTTGATCCCATTCGTCAAAGATCCCTATTCTTAGTTTCAATTTTTCCCGGTTTATCAGAACCTTTTTTTCGATTTATTACATAAGTAGTGAACAAATTCAATGAATTTTCAAATTCGATTTTAATATTAATATATTAAATATTAAAGGGTTTGTGATATCTGATCGATAGAAATATATTATTGTTATATTGGGATTGTGTCATCCAGAAAGAGGGAATCGAGTGATTCTCTCTTTCTTTTTTTTTCGCTTTGTTTGAAAGGATCGACCGATACGATCGCGAAAGAGATGGTCTGAATCAATTTTTTGAAGCAATTCAGAATCAGAAAGAAATGAAGTTGTTTGAAACATCGGAAAGATCCATTTTGTCATTTATATGAATAAATTAGTCTAATTCTAATTAGTAAGAGCTCAACGGGACCTACCCCCTCTTTTTTTCTGATTCGAGGGGGATCCTGTTGAGTTCTTACGCTTTCATGTCTACAACTCAGTTCATCCGATTATTACAGAGATGAACCTAAGCCGGAATATGAACCATAAAAGAAAATACCGACTAAACCGATCACAGGAATACCAGTTACAGTACCTATTATCCAAAGAGGAATCCTTCCAGTAGTCTCGGCCATTTGTCCCACTTCCCTCCCCATTTCATCAAGTGGTCGTGCTAGAGACAGAAACAGTCATAGATAATTATGAGATGATATCCTTCCGAATGGGATAAGATAATTCGTACTATTATTTAGTATTTTCTTTTATTTAATTGAAGAAATAATTGGAAAATAAAACAGCAAGTACAAAAATGAGTAATAACCCCCAGTAAAGACTGGTACGATTCAATTCAACATTTTGTTCGTTCGGATTTGATTGTGTCATAGCTCTATAATTCGGATTAGGTTTATCGTTGGATGAATTGCATTGCTGATATTGACCCTAAAAAAGAAACGGTAGGTACAGCTAGTCCGTGAACAGCCAACCATCGCACTGTAAAAATAGGATAAGTTTTATCGATAGTCATTTGGTCCTCCTAAAAAGATCTACTAAATTCATCGAGTTGTTCCAAAGAATCAAAACGGCCAGTTATTAATGGAATTCCTTGTCGGCTCTCTGTAAAATACTCATTTGGACGAGGGCTTCCAAAAACATCGTAAGCTAAACCCGTGCTGACGAATAACCAACCTGCAATGAATAGAGAAGGTATAGTAATGCTATGAATGACCCAGTATCGAATACTGGTGATAATATCAGCAAAAGAACGTTCTCCTGTGCTTCCAGACATGCCGAGCTCCACATATTCTTGTACAGTCAAAAGGGGATCGATTCCGTAAAAGATGAGATCAGTAAATGGAAATTAACTGAAATTATATCTTTGTAAGATCGTCAATATTGTACCGAGGGTGTTTTTAGAGTATACCGAATCAGTATAGCTATCCTTCTTCTGACGCAGCAACGCAATTTCACAATAAGTATCGAAATGAAGCACTAAATAATATAATTTGTTTCTTCTTTTCTTGGTGCTTGTCGATGTAGAATCATGTACCATTCATTCAATAGAAAATTCTGAAAATTCCTGTCTGTAGTATTAAGGGTTCTCTCGGTTATTGGCTTCGGGCTAGAAAGGGAAGATTGGGTAAAATGTGAATCCGACTGGTTGGTTTATAATAATTCAGGAAGCAGATTCTTATAGTCCCAAAATTCAATTAAATTAGAATTAGACGTGAAATCTAGAAATATTTCTTTTGTGTTTGTAGTTATATTTTTGTTTGAATCTTTTTGTTTTTTTTATTTTAAGGAATTGGTTAGTCGTCCAGTAACAAGTAACAGTAGTACATAGGATTCGATGAACGAAAGAGAACAACGAATAGAATAATAATAAATATTCGTAATGCACGGATTATTGTTGTTATATTAGACTCAAAGGATCGTTCTTCACCTAATTAGAAGAATGGTTTTAATATGGTATGGAAAGAATAAATGGAGAACCTAGTTTCGAGCGATCTGATCGTGCGATACTTTTTTCTTTTTATTCAAGATTTTATGGGAATGAACCCACTACAGAAAATCTAATTAGTTGGAATCAAATTTAAATAAAGGGCATTATATTATAAGGTCATTCATTCTTCAGCGATTCAAAGAGCATTTCATTTTTGGAATCAAGTTACACAACATAGTTTATTTATTATTTTTTCTTTTTTTTATTTTGTCTTTCTAATTATTTAGAATCCATTTAATAGATTTATATATTTACTATATTTATATCTTAAATTATTGTTTATAATAAGAATATTAGTTTTTACAACTCTTGAGTTGTGCAATGAATTCGTTGATTGCGAATCGTGGGATAGAGAGACAGATGACGAATTCATTTCTTACCTATGTCACAAGATTTTTGTTAGTATCATCTATAATCATAATAATAGATGAATCAAAAACTTTCAATTGAATATATTCTTTCAATTAGTATTTTTACTTACCGCGTATCTTTCAAAAATAGAAACTTAGGGAAGTGCTTTATAAACATATGGATAAAAATAACGTATTTCATTTAGCCTCGTCATGCCTACTATCACTAGTTATTTCGGTTTTCTACTAGCAGTTTTAACTATAACCTCAGCTCTATTTATCGGTCTGAACAAGATACGACTTATTTGATTAAAATGAATTGAATGCACAATTCAAAAAAAGAAACATTTCGGTGGTATTCCTTCCATATATTCTATATATTGTAGAGTTCTTTACCTTGTCAATTCAATTTCCAATTCTTGGTCATTGAGATTCATGGGCAATACCGATTAATATTTTAAGGATAGATATTACCTCTCCTTTTCCTCGTTCAACTAAATTGAAATGATTGAAGTTTTTCTATTTGGAATCGTATTAGGTCTAATTCCTATTACTTTGGCTGGATTATTTGTGACCGCATATTTACAATACAGACGGGGGGATCAGTTGGACCTTTGATTAATTAACAGTTCTTTTTTTGATTGACCTCCTACTTGCTTTATAGGAGGTCAAATTTTGATTTCTGTTAAATTATTTCAGTATAATTTTCCATCTAACAACAACAAGAATCGACTCACGCTCTATAGGATTTGAACCTACGACATCGGGTTTTGGAGACCCGCGTTCTACCGAACTGAACTAAGAGCGTTTTATTCTCAAACTAAATGCAACCCGAATATATCTTCCATACATATATTATCATATAGAATAGCATAAAATGAAATAAAAAAAAGATTGATTCGGTATATGTATGTTCAATTTTGATGGATCTCAATTGATTCCTCGTTACTGTTCAGAAGATAAGTAATAGGTAGGGATGACAGGATTTGAACCCGTGACATTTTGTACCCAAAACAAACGCGCTACCAAGCTGCGCTACATCCCTTTCAATTGGTCTACAGTGTCATTGTAGAGAATCCCTGTCTTGTTTTCCACATTTTTTATTTATTTCCTCCATTGGTATACACAAATTATCTTGTCATTTCTTCTTTTTTGTCTCATATCATATATAAAATATAATAAAAAGACTTATATACGTATGAAATAATAAATATGAAATCCGCCGTAAAGAAAAATCAATCTTTTGGGGGGGGGGGGCGGAAAGCGACATATTTGTTTTTATTTTAATAAAAAAGGGAATATCTACCGAATTGAACTGTTGTACATTTCAATTTGAATTAGGAATTCCGCGGACAATACAAGCGGTTATTAACTATATATACATTTGATGGTATTACATACCATTATGTATTACAAATTACTATAAAGTAGGAGGGTTTTAAATGCGAGATCTAAAAACATATCTCTCCGTGGCACCGGTAGTAAGTACTATATGGTTCGGGGCTTTAGCGGGTCTATTAATCGAGATCAATCGGTTATTCCCGGATGCGTTGGTATTCCCATTTTTTTCATTCTAGTTATTGACTTGGGAAGGGGTGAAGAAGATTAGAAAAACAATCAAATATCTGTGACTAATCCCCTTCCCCTTCTTTTTTTTAGAGTTTTTAGACTTAGAATAAGTTAGAAAAGAGAAAGAATAAAAATGGATTCAACCTCAGTCAAACTCGGACTCGGCGCCGGGTTCAAATTGAATTAATAAAAGAGTGAGAACGAAAATGTGATGGCTAGGGCAACAATATCATACAAGATACTTAAATGAAAAACTGTACTGGGATTCTCAATTTAGAAATCATTGTATTACTATATTTTATATTTGATTGTAACGAAATCTTTCATAATTTTATTTCGAGTTACCAACTTCTCTTTTTTTCTTCATTTTGGATCGGAAAATGGAAGAGTTGCGTGAATCAAAAATCCAAGGGAGGTTCATGGCCAAGGGTAAAGATGCCCGAGTAACAGTTATTTTGGAATGTACTCGTTGTGTTCGAAACGGTGTTAATAAGGAATCAATCGGGATTTCCAGATATATTACTCAAAAGAATCGACACAATACGCCTAGTCGATTGGAATTGAGAAAATTCTGTCCCCGTTGTTACAAACATACGATTCATGGGGAGATAAAGAAATAGATCGAACCGATCGTCTGTGTGTCACCCTTTTCCAATCCAAGGAAGATGAAAAATTACATATATTAGACATATTTTAGATTTAAATATAAACAAACCAAATCCTATTTCTTAATTCTAAATCATTTTAGATCCGATCGAAATAGTATTTTCGGGATAAGGAATAAACAAACCATGGATAAATCCAAGCGACTCCTTCTTAAATCCAAACGATCTTTTCGTAGGCGTTTGCCCCCGATTCAATCGGGGGATCGAATTGATTATAGAAACATGAGTTTAATTAGTCGATTTATTAGTGAACAAGGAAAAATATTATCTAGACGGGTAAATAGATTGACCTTAAAACAGCAACGCTTAATTACTATTGCTATAAAACAAGCTCGTATTTTATCTTTGTTACCTTTTCTTAATAATGAGAAACAATTTGAAAGAAGCGAGTCGACCGCTAGAACTATTGGTCTTAGAACCAGGAATAAATAGGCTTACTCTTTAATTGAATTAAAATTCTAATCCAAACTCAACCGCAGATTGATGCTTTGTTCGAAAAATCCGAAAATCTCGATTTGATTGTCGTGTCGTAAGAAAAAAAAGAATAGTGGAAGAAGAATAAATCGTTTTTTTATTGAACATATTTGCTCATTTTGACCACTTTATGATATTATCATATTTTATCATACTAATTTCTACTCTACCTTCTCGGAGTTCATTCTCCAGAGAACTCCATTTTAAGCATTCCGCTGGATTCTTTCCAATCTTCTTATTTTATGATCTCATTGGAAATCATATAAAGACAATTTCTATTTAATATAGCGATTTGGGCAAGTATTTTACGATTAAGAAGCAACTGCCTCTTGTACAGATTGTGTATGAATCTACTATAACTGTAGTCTACCTTATTAGATCGAATTACTGCATTTATTCGAGCGATCCACAACTGTCGAAAATTTCTTTTTTGCCTACCTCTATCCCGATAAGCTGAAGCCAAAGCTCTTATTTTCTGTTGAGTAATAGTTCGAGTAAGTCTTGAATGAGCCCCTCGAAAGCTTGATGCAAATAAACGAATTTTTGTTCGACGTCTCCGAGCTATATATCCTCATTTAATTCTAGTCATTGAATAAATGAAACTTTGATGAATAACTAATTGATTTCCTTTCTTTCAGTTATTCCTTTCTCCTTGCCGAGTCTATTAATAACAAAACGTATTTTTCCAATGTATAAAATAAAAATTCCAATGGCTTTTGCTACTATAACCTTCCCGACCACGATTTCTTTTTTTGTTCTAGTCACCCCAAAATACCAAATTGTATTCATACTAGGTATCAAAAAAAAACAAACATAGAGTAAATAAATCAAAATAGAAATGGATAAAGAAATAGTGGGTTCCTTCGTTTCTATGGTTACTTCTTAAACGGTGAGGTCCTCTCTATACACCGGAGCTCATTCTTTTATTTCATCAATGTTATTGTTAACTTGTACAGTTCACCCTCTTTGGCTCTACCCATGAATTAGCTAGTAATCGGTCTTTCACAACGAGATCTACCTATACAGTAACGGTATTTAATTATGAAGATTAGTTGGGTAGCTGACCCTCTTAGTCCGTTCTTGGAAGAATAAGGCCATAATCCTTCTGTTAAATAGGATTTCCTCTGCTTAATGGATAAGCATTTGTTACCAATGGGGAATTCTTTCTCATCTAAAATTGAAAATTGAGATGATTGGATTTGCACCAATAGAAACCATAAATTTTATACACAATAAAAGAATAAAAGGATACGATAAATCTTTTTTATTTATTTTTAGGTAGTGGACGGAGTTCTTCCATTCATTCTATCCTATTCACTGGTACTTATCACTGATACGGGAAAAATTTTGTACTTTCTTTTGTCCCGGTCCATGGTCTAAACGAGTCGCACATACACCCTAGTACATGTTCTTCGACGCTGAGGGCATCCCCGAAGGGCGGGCGATTTGGTGACATTTCTGATTGGCTGTCTTGTGTTTCTAATAAGTTGTTTAATAGTTGGCATGGTGAATTGTATACATAATGAGTTGGTTTAGATCAATCCTAACCGGATTGATTATGAATTACTTCTATATTCGATATTAATAATTAATAGGATTAATAGTAATAGAAAATATTATATTAACCCCCGGTAAAAAGAAAGATAAAATCTCAAATTTCGGATTTTTGCGTGAAATCCCTGCTATTTTTTATTCAACCACTACAAGATCAACAATTCCATGAGCTTGGGCTTCTGTTGCTGACATAAAAACATCCCTTTCCATGTCTTCGGATACAACCCATAAGGGTTTTCCTGTTCTTTGTACATAAACCCTTGTGATGGTTTCGCGCAGCTTCAGTAGTTCTTCCGCTTCCCGGAGAAATTCTCCCATTTGTGCCTCATAAAAAGAACTAGCAGGTTGATGCATCATTACCCTGATGATTTAATAAATGGTTTTCTCTATCTCACATCATGATCATGATGAGTCAAAGATAATAAAAAAAGATAGGATTAACAACCGTACAGGCATCCTTTGTGCAGTGCATACGGCTCCACAATGGAATTCATTTTGACCTTCCAGCGAAGGAATAGAAAATAGAGGATCTAGCAGACCCAGAGCAGTAAATGATCCAATAACCACCCTTCCTTTTCTTTTTTAGTAATTTTAAAATACTATGATGGTTCCGTTGCTTTATTATTTCGTTTGTTATTCAGCAATCCCAAAGTTTCTTTTTTTTTCTTTAAAAATAAATATTTCGTAGTCTTTCATAACATAAATATTGTTAAGAGTCTTCCGTTGTGAAAACAAAAAAGTTTGTGACGCTGAAAGAGGCCTCTGATAACTCAGCTAAAATCGGAAATGCCTTTTATCTCATACTACTCTTTCGATACATAACCTAATGGTTTAGAAAAAAAAACAAGAAAAAAATTCTCATACCGAATTCAAAGTGCCATGCTATTATTACTTAATATTCATATTTTATATGGTGAAGGCATAGTTTTCTTTTTTGTCTTAAAAAAAAAACTCATTGGCACTGAGCGTGAGGGAATGCTAGACGTTTGGTAATTTGGCCTCCGGCCAGAATAAAAGATCCCATTGAAGCGGCTAATCCCATGCATATTGTCTGTACATCTGGTCACACAAATTGCATAGTATCATAAATAGCTACTCCGGGTATTACCCATCCACCGGGAGAGTTTATAAATAAATAAAGATCTTTGGTATCATCCTCTATACTGAGATATACCATAAGACCAATAAGTTGATTCGAGATCTCGCTATCAACCTCTTGGCCTAAAAAAAGTAATCTTTCTCGATAAAGTCGGTTGATTAGGATCAAATTGTATCCCTTAAGAACCGTACGGGCACCTTTTGATGCATACGGTTCAAAAAAAATAGCGAAAAAAAGAATCAATGTTTAGATTTTAGCCTTCTTTAGAGGACTCTTTCTAACTTCTAATGAAGGGGCTTTTTCTTACCTTCCATTTTTAAAAATGGATGAGTTTTGTCCTTTGGCCCGCGGTCGTTTATCTATACTATAAATTTGAATAAATAAAAAACCAATTCATTAAATTTTCAATTTATCGAACTAACTTTTCATTGATGTATTGTTTCATCGAGATCAAATTTCACTTGCGATGTCATTTTCTTGTTCCCAAATGGTCTTCTTCAATTCTTTTAGGTTTATGCTCTACTCCGAGTCAAGATCTGCCCGATTTGGATTTGCACATATAGGACAAATGCCCCAATAGCATGTCTTTTTGCTACGACTTCTTTTTTTTTTTTCAATTTACTTCATGCTTTTAACCAAATATTCAACCAACGTATTCATAATATTACTCGATTGATTAAAAGTTTTCTATCAATGCTATTTATAAATCGAATATGATACAAGTAGTAATCATAGAATAGATAGATTCCAAATTGAGTTTTTTCTAAGCGGAGCCTGGATACTTCATTTTATTAGTACAACTGAGAAAACCATAAATTAATAAATTATTCTAATTGATAATATTAATCTGGATACCCCCCAAAAAATAGATCTAATTGCACTTCACGCTCCAAATTTTTGATAATTAAATCAATCCGTCTTGGGCGAAAGAGAGGATATCTCGATCGGGGGAGAGAACGGGGAAATACCATATGACCCAATATATCTGACAAGTCGCACTATACGTCAACCCACGATGCATCTTCCTCTCCGGGACTTCGAAAAGGTACTTTTGGAACACCAATAGGCATTAAAGCAAAGAAAACAGACAGAATGAATTATTCTAGCTAACTTTGATGTGGAAGCGTAACAACGGGTTTATTGTCTTAATAAATAAGATCGGCCTTTATCAGATTTTATCGTTTAGCATATTTTATACATAGATTTAATAAGTTCATAAAAAAGGAAAACAGAATGAATAAAGGAAGAAACTTCTTCCGAATAGGTTTTTGAATGATGAACAAGTATGTATACATTCACTCATATAAAATAAGATCAATTCCCATCTACCATTGCGTATTGGTACTTATCGAGTATAGAATAGATCTGCTTCTTTTTGTTCCTACGAATAGAATAGAATTGTTCCATTATTACTAAAAGAATAGACCAAATATTAATCTTTTCGCCAAGATAATCCCCTCACCTCAAAGGGGGAGGTCCATAGCATAGTTTTTTTTTTCAGTGCAATAAAGTTACATAGTGTCTATTTTTCGTTGATAAAGGGGTATTTCCATGGGTTTGCCTTGGTATCGTGTTCATACCGTTGTATTGAATGATCCCGGTCGTTTGCTTTCTGTTCATATAATGCATACAGCTCTAGTTGCTGGTTGGGCCGGTTCAATGGCCCTATACGAATTAGCAGTTTTTGATCCCTCTGATCCTGTTCTTGATCCAATGTGGAGACAAGGTATGTTCGTTATACCCTTCATGACTCGTTTAGGAATAACCAATTCATGGGGGGGTTGGAGTATCACAGGAGGGACTATAACGAATCCGGGTATTTGGAGTTACGAAGGTGTGGCCGGAGCACATATTGTGTTTTCTGGATTGTGCTTCTTAGCAGCTATCTGGCATTGGGTGTATTGGGATCTAGAAATATTTTGTGATGAACGTACAGGAAAACCTTCTTTGGATTTGCCGAAGATTTTTGGAATTCATTTATTTCTCTCAGGGTTGGGTTGCTTTGGTTTTGGTGCATTTCATGTAACCGGATTGTATGGTCCGGGAATATGGGTATCCGATCCTTATGGATTAACCGGAAGGGTACAAGCTGTAAATCCTGCGTGGGGTGTCGAAGGGTTTGATCCTTTTGTTCCGGGCGGAATAGCCTCGCATCATATTGCAGCAGGTACATTGGGCATATTAGCAGGCCTATTCCATCTTAGTGTTCGTCCGCCCCAACGTCTATACAAAGGATTACGTATGGGAAATATTGAAACCGTCCTTTCGAGTAGTATCGCTGCTGTATTTTTTGCAGCTTTTGTTGTTGCTGGAACTATGTGGTATGGTTCAGCAACTACCCCGATTGAATTATTTGGGCCCACTCGTTATCAATGGGATCAGGGATACTTCCAGCAAGAAATATATCGAAGAGTTAGTGCCGGGTTAGCCGAAAATCAAAGTTTATCAGAAGCTTGGTCTAAAATTCCTGAAAAATTAGCTTTTTATGATTATATCGGGAATAATCCCGCAAAAGGTGGATTATTCAGAGCGGGTTCCATGGACAACGGGGATGGAATAGCTGTTGGGTGGTTAGGACACCCTGTTTTTAGAGATAAAGAAGGGCGCGAACTTTTTGTACGCCGTATGCCGACCTTTTTTGAAACATTTCCGGTTGTTTTGGTAGACGGAGACGGAATTGTTAGAGCCGATGTTCCTTTTCGAAGAGCAGAATCGAAGTATAGTGTTGAACAGGTCGGTGTAACTGTTGAGTTCTATGGCGGTGAACTCAATGGAGTGAGTTATAGTGATCCTGCTACTGTGAAAAAATATGCTAGACGTGCTCAATTGGGTGAAATTTTTGAATTAGATCGTGCTACTTTGAAATCCGATGGGGTTTTTCGTAGCAGTCCAAGGGGTTGGTTTACTTTTGGGCATGCTTCGTTTGCTTTGCTCTTCTTCTTCGGACACATTTGGCATGGTGCTAGAACCTTGTTCAGAGATGTCTTTGCTGGGATTGACCCAGATTTGGACGCTCAAGTAGAATTTGGGGCATTCCAAAAACTTGGAGATCCAACTACAAAAAGAGTCTAGTCTGATACAAGATTGCTCTGTTCCTTTTTTCCTTTATTTTTTGATTTGACATAGATAGGGTAGCGGATAAATCTTGATTCGGATTGCTGACTTTTCATTTCTTTGACTCTTGTCTTGGTCTTTTTTTTATCCGTAAAAAGATCCCAACTAAACAGGTATGGAAGCTATAATTGTAAACCGAAATCAAATCTATGGAAGCATTGGTTTATACATTCCTCTTAGTCTCGACTCTAGGAATAATTTTTTTCGCTATCTTTTTTCGCGAACCGCCTAAAGTTCCAACTAAAAAGGCGAAATGATTTCTCATTATCTCAATTGAAGTAATGAGCCTCACAATATTGTGAGGCTCATTACTTCAACTAGTCCCCGTGTTCCTCGAATGGATCTCTTAGTTGTTGAGAGGGTTGCCCAAAAGCAGTATATAAGGCATACCCAGTAAAACTTACAAGTAAACCAGATATAGAGATGGCAACTAGGGTTGCTGTTTCCATTATTATATAATTTCAAGACCACAATGGATCTATGATAAGATCATTTATTTACAACGGAATGGTATACAAAGTCAACAGATCTCACTGAATTAAAAAAAAAATATAGGATTATTTATGGCTACACAAACCGTTGACGATAGTTCTAGATCTGGGCCAAGACGAACTATTGTAGGGGATTTATTGAAACCATTGAATTCGGAATATGGTAAAGTGGCTCCTGGGTGGGGAACTACACCTTTAATGGGTGTCGCGATGGGTCTATTTGCGATATTCCTATGTATTATTTTGGAGATTTATAATTCTTCCATTTTACTGGACGGAATTTCAAGCAATTAGATTCGATTCACAAGAACCCCTAAATAACTTTTCAATAAAAAGGAAAGTCTAAAGTATGTAGGTTTCCGCTTTTTAGCCCACTCTTTTTTGGTAGTTCGATCGTGGAATTTATTTTTTTCTGTATTTCCGGAATATGAGTGTGTGACTTGTTAGAATTGATCCTATGGATACGACAGAGAAGAAGTCGGTCATCTTGATCAAGATGATTTTATCTCGTTGGATATTCAGTCTAGGCTAGTATCTGGAGCACAGAATATATGAAATAGATTCCAAAATATTAGAACAAATATTAGAACTATGATTCATACTTATCAGACCTCGTGGCCGGACTCCGAAAAAAAATTTTCTTCTTTCGTTTATACTTATTTTGGTTAAAGGATAAACGTTTCTTTGTCTTTTTTTCATTATATTCAGTCATTGAATAAGCATTGAATAAGTGATAATCCAAGGGTTCTTACTCAGTGAATTTTTGAACTTTTTTTGGAAGGTTTTTTTATTGAATCATCGTGGTTCTAGTCTGAATCTAAGGTTTTAATTGATTCATAGGGTCTTAACAAGAGAATTCCTATCAATAATAAAGAAAACAAGAGTAAAGTCGCATTACATACAAATCAAAGGAAAAAATAGGTAAATAGAAGATTCAAGAGGCCCCTAATGATCAATATAAATACGAATGAGCCGACTTGATATTTGGGCATTATAACTACAAAGAAGACTTTTCGGATTTTGATTCTTTCGTATCTTCATAGAAAAAATTGAATCATAGCATTAAGAAGTTTGAAACTTTTTAGTACACATATCCGTTACGAGCGGTATTTGGGTGTTTCTGTTTGAGCCGTACGAGATGAAATTCTCATATACGGTTCTCAGAGGGGGGTCCCCTTGGTTTACCTATCTCAATAAAGTGTATGATTGGTTCGAAGAACGTCTTGAAATTCAGGCGATTGCAGATGATATAACTAGCAAATACGTTCCTCCTCATGTCAACATATTTTATTGTCTAGGAGGAATTACGCTTACTTGTTTTTTAGTACAAGTAGCTACGGGGTTTGCTATGACTTTTTACTACCGTCCGACCGTTACTGAGGCTTTTGCTTCTGTTCAATATATAATGACGGAAGCTAACTTTGGTTGGTTAATCCGATCAGTTCATAGATGGTCGGCAAGTATGATGGTCTTAATGATGATCCTGCACGTATTTCGCGTGTATCTTACTGGTGGATTTAAAAAACCTCGTGAATTGACTTGGGTTACAGGTGTGGTTCTAGCTGTATTGACCGCATCCTTTGGTGTAACTGGTTATTCCTTACCTCGGGACCAAATTGGTTATTGGGCAGTCAAAATTGTAACAGGTGTACCGGAAGCTATTCCAGTAATAGGGTCGCCTTTGGTAGAGTTATTACGCGGAAGTGCTAGTGTGGGACAATCTACCTTGACTCGTTTTTATAGTTTACACACTTTTGTATTACCTCTTCTTACTGCCGTATTTATGTTAATGCACTTCCCAATGATACGTAAGCAAGGCATTTCTGGTCCTTTATAGAGAATAGAAATCATAGATTTGTAATTAGTTATTTATGATTACTCGGGGGAGGAAGAAGAGTATTTCATTGCTGCAAATATGGATTATTGAAAAATAAGACATGTATTTGGATATTTCCCTTCAACTCCACGAAATTTGATTCGTTATTTTTCAATAATAGTTGAAGGGAATTCTTCGAAGAGAAAATGGATTATGGGAGTGTGTGACTTGAACTATTGATTGGGCCGTGTAGATATATGTGTTTTTATCTGCCACATTGGGATTCACAACCAAATGTGTCTTTATTCCAACCACCGTGAAAGCTCCATACAGAGGGTAGGCTGGTTTGCTTGAAGAGAATCTTTTCTATGATCAGACTTGACCATGTCGTGCATGACTAGGCTCTGTAAGATCCAGTAGAATAGGTGATATATATGGCATAATACAGATTATGTTTTATCTATTTCACTTACTTAATAGTATGAAAATACATTCATTTCCTCTGCATTGACTCGATTTATGATACTATTGGAGTGAAACAAGGGATCTAAAGAAGAACATAGGCTAGACTATATTAGTAACAAGTAAATCCTTTGGATGTAAAAAGTATCAATATTTTTGGGGGCTAAAGCCCCTTCGCAAGGTCTGAGACGACCTAGAAAGCACTTGAACATTATCAACTTTGTAAGCCTACTTGGGTATTGAGCATTTATATGTAAGAACTGAATTCCTTGCAATGTATAATTGTAACTCTTCAAAACAGAATCTTCTCAATTTTTTCTTACATTGAATCAATCATTTATTTTATATATGCTTGGATATGGATAAGATATCGACTTTTTATCTGGATCCAGTTGGTTCGTTTGATTTGTGCTCGAGCCGGATGATGAAAAATTATCATGTCTGGTTCCTTAGGGAGGATGGATCCATAATAATTCACCTATCCTAATAACAAAAAAACCAGATTTGAATGATCCTGTATTAAGAGCTAAATTGGCTAAGGGGATGGGTCATAATTATTACGGAGAACCCGCATGGCCCAATGATCTTTTATATATTTCTCTAAAAGTAATTCTAGGTACTATTGCATGTAACGTGGGCTTAGCGGTTCTAGAACCATCAATGATTAGTGAACCCGCAGATCCATTTGCAACTCCTTTGGAAATATTGCCGGAATGGTATTTCTTTCCCGTATTTCAAATACTTCGTACAGTGCCAAATAAGTTATTGGGTGTTCTTTTAATGGTTTCCGTACCGGCAGGATTATTAACTGTACCATTTTTTTAGAATGTCAATAAATTCCAAAATCCATTTCGTCGTCCAGTAGCGACAACCATCTTTTTGATTGGTACCACAGTAGACCTTTGGTTGGGTATTGAAGCAACATTACCAATTGATAAATCCCTAACTTTAGGTCTTTTTTTAAATTGATTCAATTTTGAAATAAATAAAATATCACGACGTGTGTATCTAGGGAATAGTTGCTTCAAAGTTAATTACCCCTAGATACACATATTTATTTAATGAAAATTATGATTTATTTTGAGTATACGGATTCCGTTTTTTTTTATAAAGTTTTTCTACAAAAAAATCCAATGGATTTCCAATTTATGCAAAATTCTTTTCCATTTTGAGAATGTCTAATATATGTTTTACGTCTTCTATGCGAAAATGTTTTATTTTCATAAGTTCGTCTGGACTATTATTCAAAAGGTCAAATAATGTATGTATATTGGACCTTTTGAGGCAATTATAGATCCTAGGAGGCAATTCTGATTGGTCAATAAAAATATATTTTAATGCTATTTCTTTTTTCTTTTTCCTTAGTTTAGCCAATTTCTCATGAAAAGTAAAAAGGGGTAAAGTAACTTTCTGTTTATTGTTTTTTAAATGGAAGTTTTCTTTTTCTTCTTCCGCATGTAAAAAAGGAATAAATAAATCAATCAAATTCCGAGAGGCTTCATGAAGTGCTTCTTTAGGAGTTAAACTTCCATTGGTCCATATTTCGAGAAAAAGTATCTCTTGTTTTTCATTCCCATTTACATAAGAATGAATACTATGATTCGCATTTCGAACAGGCATGAATATAGCATCTATAGGATAACTTGCGTCTTGAAAATTATTTGGCGTTTGTATACGATATCCGCGATTCCTCTCGATCTTTAATTCAATACACAGATTAATTGGCTCCGTTAGGTTAGCTATATGTTGTGTATTATCAACGATTTCCACCGAAGGTGATAAGATGATGTCTTGAGCATCTAGGACTCTTGACACAAATAGACGCATCACGAGTTCCATACAGATTACTTCTCAATACAATTTCTTTTAAATTTATTAAAATTTCGTGTACTGATTCTTGAATACCGACTATGGTAGAGTATTCATGTGGGATTTTTTCAAATTTTGCATGTGTGATACATGTTCCCTCTATTTCTCTAAGCAAAGCTTTTCGCATCGCAGTGCCTATAGTATCTGCTTACCCCTTCATAAGTGGAGATAGAATAAAGCGTCCATAATAAAGACGCTTACTGTCTGCTCTTGATTCAACACACTTCCATTTTAGTGTTCGAGTCGATACTCTTATTTTCTCTCGAACCATAGTAATATTTTTTGATCAAATCATTGAATTATTTATTTCTCTTGAAATTTCTCTTTAATGTTTATTTTTACACACGTCATTTTTTAGGGGGCCTACAGCCATTATGTGGCATAGGGGTTACATCCCGTATGAGACTTAATAGTATACTGCTTCTACGAATAGCTCTTAATGCTACATCTCTTCCGAGACCAAGGCCCTTTATCATAACTTCGGCTCATTGCATACCTTGATCCACTACTGCCCGAATAGAATTTCCTACTGCAGTTTGAGTGGCAAATGGTGTCCCTCTTCTTGTACCTTTGAATCCACACATACCTGCGAAGGACCAAGAAATTACCCGACCTCGTACATCTGTAACAGTCACAATTGTATTGTTGAAACTTGCTTAAACATGAATAACGCCTTTTGGTATTCTACGCGTACTTTTACGTGAGCTAATACGTACATTTCTATGTGAACCGATTTTATGTATGGGTTCTGCCATATTTTATCATCTCATAAATCTAAGTGAGATATATATGGATATATCCATTTCATGTCAAAACGGATCCCTTAATTTTATTTTTATGTGTATATTGTGGGTGGCCTTTAGGGGTCTTTTTTTTATAAAGTTTATCCTTGTCTTTGTTTATGTCTCGGATTGGAAAAAATTACCATAATTTGTCTCCGCCTACGAATCAGGCAACATTTTTCACAAATTTTCCGAATGGAGGCCCTTATTTTCATATTTGTCATTCCTTATCTTAATTCCGAATCTACTTATTGGAAGAAAATAAGTTTCTTGAAATTTTCTATTTCGATTTGTATCCCTACAAAAAAAAAAAATTGCACGTGAAAATGAAAAGACTACTTCATCTAATCATTCGAATCTTTGTTTCGTAGTCTCTAAATTATACGTCATTTGGTTCTGCTCTGGTTGAATCGTAACAACTTACTAAAATTTTGACTCTCTAGGGTATATGGATAAAACTATGTCAAATCCTTCCTGAAACGTAACCTAGAATTGGATCTTCATTATCTAAACAAACCCAAAACATACCATTGGTAAGTGATTCAGTAATTAAACCTTCAGAAATCCTTTTTTGTTCTTTCATTCCAGATGAAACACCTTTCAAAGTATCAATTAATGAAGGGGGAGTGGTATTAGAAACCTACCTCTTCTCTTTTTTTTGACAAATAGGGAAGTTCTGTCTATAATTCGAATATCATAAAGATTACCATATATAACACAAAATTTCGCCGCCGATTCCCTGTAGTCGAGCTTCTCGGTCTGTCATTATACCCCGAGAAGTAGAAAGAATTACAATGCCCATTCCGCCTAAAATTCTAGGAATTTGTTGATAGTTAGAATATATTCGGAGACCAGGTCGACTGATCCGTTTTAAATTTAAAATCGTTTTATATGGTCCTTTCCTATTTCTTCTATGTCGTAGGGTTAAAACCCAAAAATCCTTGTTGCTTTCCCGATGTTTCCTTACGTTTTCAATAAAACCTTCTCGTAAAAGTATTTTAACAATGTTTTCGGTGATGTTAGTAGATGGTATTCGAACCATTCCTTTTCTATTCATGTCAGCATTGCGAATAGAGGTTATTATGTTAGCAATAGTGTCCTTACCCATGATAAACGCAAATTATCGGTTACTTTAAATTTTGATCTAATCAACAGTCTTTTTTATTAAATAGTTATGAATTTAAAAAGGTATATACGTGATACACAATCTACTAATTAATTTCATTCAAATACTATAACTATCTCACGGTCTCATCTTATAATACTTCAGGTGCTAATGAAATTATTTTAGTGAAATTTAACTGTCTCAATTCGCGGGCAATCGCACCAAAAATTCGAGTTCCTTTTGGATTTCCTTCTTGATCAATAACAACCGCAGCATTGTCATCATATCGTATTATCATACCGTTTTCTCGTTTGAGTTCTTTACAAGTACGTACAATTACAGCTCTGATCACTTCTGATCTTTCTAGAGGTGTATTTGGGACGGCTTTCTTGATTACAGCAACAATAACGTCACCAATATGAGCATATCGTCGATTACTAGCCCCTATGATTCGAATACACATCAATTCTCGGGCTCCGCTGTTATCTGCTACATTCAAAAGGGTTTGAGGTTGAATCATATTATTTTGGAATCTTTTCTTTCAATGCAAAGGGCGAAGTAAAAAAAAAAGAAATATTGTTTTTCCAAAAAAAAAGAAATCTGCAATTGTTTTTTTTTTTTCATCTCAAACAAAGACCGCTTTCCTTTGATTCTACATTTCTATCCCGAAGTAATGAATTGGGTTCGTATAGGCATTTTGGATGCCGCTATTGAAATAGCTTTTCTGGCTATATTTTCGGCTACTCCACTAATTTCATAAAGTATTCTACCTGGTTTAACAACAGCTACCCAATATTCGGGGGATCCTTTCCCTGAACCCATACGTGTTTCTGTGGGTCTTAGTGTAACGGGTTTGTCTGGAAATATACGTACCCATATTTTTCCGCCGCGTCGTGCATTTCGTGTCATTGCCCTTCGTCCCGCTTCGATTTGTCTAGATGTGATCCAAGCGGGTTCAAGTGCCTGAATAGCGTATCTACCGAAGCAAATACGATTGCCTCGATAAGATATTCCTTTCATTCTTCCTCTATGGTGTTTACGAAATCTGGTTCTTTTGGGGTTATAGTTGATGGTTATTTCTCAATTCCATCTCTACTACAGAACCGGACATGAGAGTTTCCTCTCATCCAGCTCCTCGCGAATGAAACGATTCAAAAAAATATACATGTATTTACTGAATAATAGATTGAATTATGGGATTATTTGAGATTTCATTTAATCAATCTATTCGAAATTCGAAATTTGTATATCTTCTTTTGATAGAAAACTAAACTCTTTATAGATTCTAGAATAATAGAAGAATTTTTTTTATTATAGTTTTCTAAAAAATGATAGATAATATAATCTCGTTTTGTTATTTTTTCTTTTATTATTATAAGGTTATAACAAATCTTTATTTTGTTTTGCCTTTTCTTTTTTTATCTATTATTATATTTGATCGACCCCTAATTTAGAAATCTAATAAAATGGAAACGTTCGCGGGCGAATATTTACTCTTTTTATATGTGTTTCGGTTCTCGGGTTAGTTAACCCATGAACCGACCTCTCATAATAACTGGATTGGTCTTGGGTTCCTTCCGCCATCCTACCCAATGAATTATTAGGATTCTTTTTAGAATATTATGTATTCACGGGTTCCCTCGTTCCCATCGCCTCTCGATTAATGGTTAGGTCTTAATTCTACAATGGAGCCCTTAATAAAAATAAAATAAAATTTGTTTTTGAGTCAATCTTCTCAGTCTTTATTGTCTCGGGGCTCTTGGCTTTTTTGTTCTATGAACAGAACAGATTCATCTAATTATGAATCCATCAGTCTTAATGCTTTATTACACTACCTTTTATGAGATGACCCATAGACCTTACATATTACATATTGGAATCATATATCATTCATATTCTTTTTCTCTCTTTCTTTCACCCTTCCATTTATCCGCATACTTTTATTGCTTCACAACTCATAATCGGATTGTTTTTTTATGCAAAAAATATTTCAGTTGCTACAATGATATGACCAATATAACATATCTTGACTGGTTGGTTTTTTAGATCCAGATAATGCGAAGCGATGAGTTGGTTATTAGTTTGATAATTATTAGTTCAGATTATGTATGGGCTGATCCTTCTTTTTGGTTTTAATCTTAACCTTAAAAAAACCGACGAGTCGCACACTAAGCATAGCAATTATCTCAAATGATTAATTTCATTTTTATTTAACCTTATAGAATTGCTCATTTTTTATTTAAACGAAAAAGACTGATTTTTCATTTCTTGGTCGATCATTGAATAAAACGTAAACACAAGTTGAGTAAGGGCTTATTATTGCTCGTCTACAAATATCCAAATTTTGATGCCTAATACCCCATAGATAGTTCGAACTGGATAGCAACAATAATCAATTTTAGCTCGAATGGTTTGTAGAGGAACCCTTCCTTCTCTGATCCATTCGACACGTGCAATTTCTTTTCCGTCTATACGTCCGGCAATTTGTACTTGAATTCCCTTTGTACCCGCCTGTTCAGTTAATTCAATAGCTTTTTTCATTGCTTTGCGAAATGAAACTCTATTCTTTAATTGTCCGGCTATAAATTCTGCGAGAATATTAGGGTGTCCATAAGGGTTTCCTATTCTTGTAATAGCAATGTTGAGTTTTCGGTTCCCAGAATTTAATTCTTTTTGTACATTCATCTGTAATTCTTCGATTTTTCGAGACCCACCTTCTATTAATAACTTTGGGAATCCCATAAAGATTATCACTTGAATAAGATCAATTCTTTTTTGAATCTCGATACGTGCAATTCCCTCAACACCAGAAAATATTCTCATGTTTTTTTGTACATAATTCCGGATACAATCTCGTATTTTTTGATCTTCTTGTAAACCTTCGGAATATTTTTGGGGGTGTGCAAACCAAAGAGAATGATGCCCTTGGGTTGCACCAAGTCTAAAACCAAGTGGATTTATTTTTTGTCCCATAATCCCCCATTATTATACATGTCATAACACGTCATATCTGTGTACGTTTCTTTAGTTATCGATCCACCCGGTTTGTTTAAGTCTAATATGGTGTATTGGTGTCTTTTAAACCCTTCTTCATGCAAAGCTGTATTTTTCAATACAATAGTTATAGAACAAGTGGGTCGTTTTATGGGATAACTTCGCCCTCGAGCTCGAGGTTTTAATTTTTTCACAGTAGTACCTTGATTGACTTCTGCTTTACTAATGACTAAATCTCTTTCGTTGAAACCCATATTGTGACTAGCATTTGCTGCTGCCGAATAAACCAATTTTAAAATTGGATAACATGCTCGATAAGGCATGAGTTCGAGTATCATCATTGTTTCTTCGTAGGAACGTCCACGAATCTGATCAATTACTCTTCGCGCTTTGTGAGGGGACATACATATATGTTGACCTAAAGCGTATACTTCCGTATATCGATTCTTTTTTATCTTCTTTATCATAGGGTTTACCTCTTAGTAATGAACGATAGGTATCTATATTCACTTTTTTGTTCATAATATTAATTATTAACGACGATATCTATTATCGTTTTTTACATGCCCCCGTAAATTTCGAGTGGGTGCAAATTCTCCCAATTTATGACCTACCATGCGATCCGTGATATAAATAGGCAAATGGTCCTTTCCATTATGAATAGCAATAGTATGCCCAATCATTGTGGGTATAATGGTAGAGGCTCGGGACCAAGTTACTATTATTTCTTTTTCTCCCTTTGTGTTAAGTTTATTTATTTTTTTTAATAAATGGTTTCCCAAAAAAGGATTTTTTTTTAATGAGCGCGCCACAGTGAATTTACCTCCTATTTTTTTTGTTTGTAAAGACGAAGAAACAAATTCGATTTTCTCTCTTATTTACTACGGCGACGAAGAATCAAATTATCACTATATTTATTCCTTTTTCTACTTCTTCTTCCAAGTGCAGGATAACCCCAAGGGGTTGCGGGTTTTTTTCTACCAATTGGGGCCCTCCCTTCACCACCCCCATGGGGATGGTCTACAGGGTTCATAACTACTCCTCTTACTACAGGACGCTTACCTAGCCAACATTTAGATCCGGCTCTACCCAAACTTTTCTGGTTTACCCCAGCATTCCCCACTTGTCCGACTGTTGCTGAGCAATTTTTGGATATCAAACGGACCTCCCCAGAAGGTAATTTTAATGTGGCCGATTTCCCCTCTTTTGCAATCAGTTTCGCTACAGCACCTGCTGCTCTAGCTAATTGTCCCCCCTTCCCAAGTGTGATTTCTATGTTATGTATGGCCGTGCCTAAGGGCATATCGGTTGAAGTAGATTCTTCTTTTTGATCAATCAAAACCCCTTCCCAAACTGTACAAGCTTCTTCCAAAGCATATGGCTTTCTGGATGTAGATGATGATATCTATACATATGGATCTTATATATATCGTACAATGAAGTACCACATGAGTGGATATATAGGAATCCAAA
>NW_028326633.1:0-53000 GCF_027475165.1 Benincasa hispida
ACAACTAAATCAATAAATTCAAACACATCATAGAATACAAAATGCAAAAAGACAAGGGTGAGAGAAGCATCCATGGAATATATGGCATTGCAAACGCAGGGATACTTCGATGCGGGCCTCAATTGGCTTCGCGCAATGCGAGAGATGACTTCTGGCGATCTAATCCATCTTCAAAGTAAGGCTTAACTCTTTGGCAGTTTACCTTGAACGCGTTGGTGCCATCTTCTCGGGTTATTTCCACGGTTCCATATGGGAAGATTGCTTTAATGATAAAAGGTCCTGACCATCTGGATTTCAGCTTTCCTGGAAATAAACGCAGACGTGAGTTGAACAATAAAACCTTTTGACCAACAACAAGTTATTTCTTACTGATGCGTTGATCATGCCAACGTTTTTTCTTTTCCTTGTACAGCTTGTTGTTTTCATACGCGTTCAATCGCCACTCCTCGAGCTCGTTGAGCTGAAGTTTGCATTGAACACCCGCGGCATCCAAGTTCATGTTCAACTTCTTCACTGCCCAAAATGCCTTATGCTCCAAATCTACGGGTAAATGACAGGCTTTTCCAAATACGAAGGAGTATGGAGACATATCTATAGGAGTTTTGTACGCAGTCTTGTAGGCCCAGAGCGCCTCATCTAGCCTCTGTGCCCAATCTTTCCGTGTTGCATTGATGACCTTTTCCAAGATGGACTTGATTTCTCGATTTGATACTTCCGCTTGACCGTTTGTTTGAGGATGGTAGGTAGTGGCAATCTTGTGCCTAACATTATATTTTGCAAGTAATTTGGAAATGATGCGATTAATAAAGTGCGTACCTTCGTCGCTTATCAGGGCTCTTGGCGTTCCATAGCGTGTAAAGATATTCCTGGTAAGAAACTTAGATACAGTGGACGCATCATTCCTAGCACAGGCCATTGCTTCTACCCACTTAGATACATAATTTACTGCTAACAGGATGTACTGTTGGCCACAGGACAGGGGAAAAGGTCCCATAAAATCTATGCTCCAAACATCGAATAACTCAACTTCGAGAATATTATTCAAGGGCATCACGTCCCTTGAAGAAATATTCCCGGTGCATTGGCAGGGGTCACATTTTCGAACAAACTCCCTAGCGTTTTTAAAGATGGTGGGCCAAAAGAATCAGTTTTGAAGAACTTTTGCTGCGGTTCTTTGCCCACTGAAATGCCCTCCGTAAGGAGATTTATGACACTCAGCTAAAATGTGTTGTGTCTCCTCCTCCGGAACACATCGACGCGGTATGGAGTTAGGACCTTGTTTATATAGAAATGGTTCATCCCAAAAATAAAACTTGCTGTCATGAATTAACCGTTTCTTCTGCTGAGAGTTGAAGTTCCTAGGGAATTGATTGGTGGTTAAATAATTGACTATGTCCGCATACCAAGGTTCCCTACCTTCAACTCTAAACAGGCTTTCATCAGGAAATGCGTCCTTGATTTCACTTTCTTGGGCTTGCATTTATTGATTCTCTAGCCTAGACAGGTGGTCAGCCACCTGATTTTCTATTCCCTTTCTGTCCTGGATATCAATGTCAAACTCCTGCAGTAGCAGTACCCATCTTATCAATCTTGGTTTTTCGTCCTTTTTAATCATCAGGAATTTAATGGCTGAGTGGTCGGTGTATATGGTGGCTGACGCAATAACTAAGTAAGATCGAAATTTTTCAGTTCTAAACACTACAGTCAACATCTCTTTTTCAGTAGTGGTATTTTGTTCCTGAGAGTCATTTGGTGTTTTGGATGCGTAAGAGATGGGATGTATCAAGTTACCCTTCTTCTGCCCTAACATAGTACCCACTGCCACATCACTCGCGTCGCACATAAGAATAAAGCGCTGCGTCCAGTCTGGTGCTATCAGTATTAGGGCTGTCGTCAACACATACTTCAAAGTCTCAAACGCGTCAGTGCAGTCTTCGTTAAAGTCATAGGGTCGGTTCACCTTTAGTAGTGCGCTCAGAGGTCGCGCAATCTGAGAGAATCCTTTAACAAACCTTCTATAGAAGCCAGCATGCCTAGAAAACTTCGTAAAGTTTTAACATTTGCTGGTGGTGGAAGTTTTGCTATGACATAAATTTTTGCTTCATCTACTTCCAAGCCAGCCTTAGATACTTTGTGACCCAAGACAACTCCTTTAGTCATCACGAAGTGACATTTCTCCCAATTCAGCACTAAGTTTGTCTCCTCGCATCGAGCGAGGACGACCTTCAAATTATCTAGACATGACTGGAATGAGTCTCCAAAGACTGAAAACGTCCATGAAGACTTCAACGGTCTTTTCTAGGAAGTCAGAGAAGATGGCCATCATACATCGTTGAAATGTCCCCGGTGCGTTACACAACCCAAAGAACATGTGTCTGAATGCAAATGTTCCAAAGGGACAAGTAAACGTGGTTTTCTCCTGATCTTCTAGATCTACCAGAATTTGGTTGTAACCAGAATAACCATCAAGAAAGCAATAAAATTCTTTACCTGTAAGTCTGTCAAGTATTTGATCAATGAAAGGAAGGGGGAAGTGGTCTTTCTTAGTTATTGTGTTGAGCTTCCGGTAATCCAGCCCGTGACAGTTCTCGAGGGTATGAGTTCATTATTACTGTTGACTATCACGGTCGTTCCCTCTTTCTTGGGAACGCATTGGACTAGACTTACCCAACTGCTGTCGGATATCGGATAAATAACTCCCGCGTCCAGCAATTTTAAAATCTCTTTCTTGACCACTTCTTTCATTATGAAGTTCAGCCTTCTTTGAGGCTCGATTGACCCCGACTTCCCTTCTTCCAGCCTAATCTTGTGCATGCAATAAGATGGACTTATCCCACAGATATCCGCAAGCGTCCAACCTATTGCACGCTTTTGTTTCTTCAGCATCTGTAAGAGAGATTTCTCATTAGGCTTTATAAAATTTACAGAAATGATCACAGGTAAAGTGTTGTTGGTTCCGAGGAATGCATATTTCAAGTGTCCAGGTAACTGTTTCAACTTGAGTTCTGGTGGTTCTTCAAGTGATGGACGCGTTGGTTTTGTCCGCCGCTCTCTCAGACTTGGCGGCTCTGATTCCTTCAGGGTCTCCTCCAACACGAGGACCTCACATACATAAGTCTCTTCTTCAGGCAACTCAATACTGTTTAGTTGACAATCTTCACTGTCTGGGAACTTTAATGCGTTGACCACATTAAACTTCACCTCTTCATTGTCCATGCGCATAGTTAATTCACCTTTATGCACGTCAATTAAAACTTTCCCAGTAGCTAAGAAGGGACGTCTAAGGATAATTCGTACCTCCCTATCTGCTTCATAGTCTAAGATAATAAAGTCTGCTGGGAATATGAGATTGTCAACCTTCACCAAAACGTCTTCAATCTTCCCTTCTGGGTACTTAATTGTCCTGCTAGCGAGCTGAAAGGTGACAGAAGTAGGTTGTGCTTCGCCAATCCCCAAATTCTTAAAAATTGAAAGTGGCATGAGATTTATGCTAGCTCCTAGATCGCACAACGCATGACTCACATCTAATCCTTCTATCGAACAAGGAACTGTGAAGCTCCTGGGGTCCTTCTGCTTCTTTGGTATATTGTTGGTTACTAATGCATTACATTCCTGCGTTAGGGCTATCACTTCTTTCTCACTGACTCTTCTCTTTTTCGTCAAAATGTCCTTAAAAAACTTTACATATGTTGGCATCTGCTCCAAAGCCTCTATAAATGGAATATTGATGTGCAGCTGCTTTAGGGGCTCAAGAAAGTGCTTGAATTAATGTTCATCATTCTTCTTCATCAGACGCCTAGAGAATGGTGCATTCAGCGGCACCTCAGGCTTTCCCGTGTTAGACGTGCTGGTTTCCGAATGGCTAGGAGTCTCGGCCGTTCTTTCTTCCCGATCCATTGAATGTGTAATGCGTTCTGTCGAAGGACTGCTGTTTCTTGGATTCCCTCTTCTTTCTTTAAGAGCTCTTCCACTCCGCAACATCACCGCGTGACATTGGTCCTTCCCATTATTGTTTCTAGGTGTTTCGGTATTGCTAGGTAGAACTCCGGCTGCCTGTTTTTCAACCCGCATGCTATCTGCCCTACCTGGATCTCTAGGTTTCTGATTGATGACGCCTGGCTCTTCAGCAACACGTTGTTCTGGGCTATGTACTCCTTCAATAGGTTCTCAAGTGGAGATCCTAAGCTCGATGCCTGTCCTTCTCTATTGAAGGGCTGTTGATGCTGCTGGTGCGTTTGTTGAAATGCAGGCGGCGATTCATTCCTTTGCTGATGGTTTTCCCCTGGGTGGTACTCCTACTGATTTCCTCCTGTCCAAGAAAAATTCTGATGGTTTCTCTATCCAGGGTTATATGTATTAGAGAATGGGTTGTTTTTTATGAAGCATACTGACTGAGGGTTTTGTGAACACTCAGCATATGAGTGAAGATCTCTGCAACCCACACAGCTAACCATGGGCTGCCCAAACGCCTCTACTTGATTCACCTTCTGCTGGTTTGATGTGTTACCCAGCGTTATGTTCTGCATAAGGTTGGTCATCGTAGCCACTTGAGCAGAAAGTGTGGCTATTGTGTTGGCATCAACAAAATTAACGTTCTGAGATCTCCTTCTCCTGTCATTTCTTCCATCATATGTATCATCCACCCATTCCATATTGTGTTTAGCAATGTGGTCTAGTATTTCTTTAGCCTCAGTATAGGATTTGTCCATAAGTCCACCAGCCGCTGTTGCATCTGCTGCCATCTGTGATGCTCTATTCAGTCCTCCATAAAACGTCTCCGTTTGAATAGTCAGTGGTGATCCATGGTTCGGGCAATTCTTGATCAAGCCCTTAAAACGCTCCCATGCGGTGCTTAAGGTCTCAGTATCTTCTTGTTCAAAGTTCATAATTTCTCGACTCCTCCTCGCGTTGGTGGTAGGTGGGAAGTATTTTTTGCATAAATTTTTTCACCAACTTCTCCCAGGTGGTGATTTCACCATGCTCCAGTGAACTCACCCATTTTTTTGCGACATCACGCAAAGAATAGGGGAATAAGGATAGCCTGATCGCCTCTGGGTGATTCCAGGAATCATAAATGAATTACAGGTTTCCAGGAAACGCTTCATATGGGCATGAGGATCTTCACCACGACCACCCCCAAATTGTCTAGCAGTCTGGAGCATTTGGAGCATAACAGATTTCATTTCGAACCTGGTTCCATCTGGCGCTGGGTATATGATTCCTAGAGAGAAATCATACAGTACAGGGGACGCGTATTCCCTCATAGGACGCGTGCTGCTATTCGCCATCAGGATCGGATTCTATGCAGCATGAGCTAGTTACTGATTTGGTTGTTCTTCCGCCATTGCTCGTTGCCTGTTCTGTTGTCTGAGTAATTGCTGCCTCAACCTTCGACGATGGTTGGATTGGTTCCTACGCTGGAAGGTCCTTTCAATCTCAGGGTCGTATCTGAATTTAGGAGTGCTCTCCTTGTTCATAAATGTTCACAAGCTTAGGCATAGCTTGTAATACTCCATTGACTGAAGTGTTCCTACAACAGATACAAACGAAATTTCTGGTTAGTTCTTGTTTCTGAATCCCCGGCAACGGCACCAAAAACTTGTTCGTTGCTATCGTAAGATGTTCTAGGAGTGTATTTGTATAAAATAAATTGGAGAAATAAGTTCTAAGTATAAGTGATGCGTTTATGCTTTGATGCGTTTAAATAATTGTAGCACGTTGGGGCATTAGTAATATGCACAGAACGCACATAACTCCTTCTAATGACGTTCAAGTTTTCCTAAACCAGACCCAAGTATAAATCTAATTTAAGTTCCTGGTAAGTCCAGGGTTGATCTCAGGGATTCAGTTAACCAAACGGAGATCTTGCGTCGTATCTATTGTAGGGGTCTTCCTAAATGAATATGAGAAATGTATTATTTACACTAACTTGTTGTGCCTGTGCAAAAAGATACAAAAGAGTTGAGTGATGAATGATGGATCATGTGAAAATGGAATTTAAGGTAGGTGGACGCGTCGGTCTAAGATGAATGTACACAACTAAGATGTGATGTGGATGAGATGGAATGATTTGCTTATCTTTTTTTTTTTTATGCATTAGACCTTATTTAACACTTCTCAATGTGAATAACATACAAAGCCTATCTCTAGGAAGCATGCGTCTAACACAGAATGCAGGAAAGACCAGTAAGTCTATCTCTAGCTGTACTAGGCGTTCTACTTGATGCAGCTTAGTTATTCTTTCGAACAATCAAAGTTAAAGATGCTTTTACCAAGTTGTCAAGTTGGCTCGAGCGTTAGAATGAAGTTGTGCATAAAGTATTAATGCGTTCAACATAAACAAGAGATGAACAATAGTAAGTATGATGGATCAAACATATGAATTTTATAAAGAAACAAAGAGTCTTTACAAAAACAATATTCAATCTAATGGAGTGAAAGCGATAAATAAGAATGAAACTGAGTCAAGCCAAAGAATACAATCACTTGTAGTTCTTTGGCTCAATCTCGTTGTGTACAATCAATTGTATAGGCAGTGGATGGAGTATCTTTCTCAAGAGTGGTGTCCTCCACTCCCCGACCGACGGTGTTGGTGGTTCTCAACCCTTTTGGTCGTCTCAACACCATGGCACAGCTTCTACAGAACTAAGATTATAACTACAATTTACAGAGAGTAAGGATCTTGATGATTTCCGAACTTCTTAACTTTGTAGGGACTCCATCTATTTATAGGCATTGGTCACGTCCACTTTGTGAATAGGCAACATTAAAGTCCATGCCCTGGTCAGCATTAAAGTCCATGTCCTTGTTAGCCGCCTGACTCTCGGAAGCTTTTCAGACGCCACCTGCTACTTGGAAGCTTTTCAAACGCCACCTGCTACAGGTGCTCATACTTGCAAGTGGTGATGTGACACAATCAACCTGAAGCAATGAATCTTCTCTGCGTTGAACTCCCTCCGACGCATGGCCCATGTGTTAGAGCTTTTCCTGCGGCACTTGTCTAATGCGTTAATGTTAATCCTTGCGTTGAAATCCTGTAATACAGTATGTTAGTGCCGCGATATTTAGTAATAAAACTTCTTTGGCATGAGTTTGCTGATGTTTGAATAAATCCATGCGTTTCTACTAAAAATGAGGAGAGTTATCATTAAAAACCTTAGTTGTTCTAACTTAAGAGCAAAAATAACTTGTATTTCTATAAGTTATCAATGCCCAATCGTTTAGATAAAACTAAATGATCGTCTAGCAAAAGCTATGCGATCGTTTAGCTCATCGTTTAGCTCTGTCTATCACCTACAGACTCTACACGATTGTTTACCTTGGGTCAGCGATCGTCTAGCAAGACTATGCGGTCGTTTAGTAAATACTGTGCGATCGTTTAGCTCACCGCTGCACGATTGTTTAACTCACCCAATCGTCGTTTTGTAAATCCATATTTACTTGACGACTACGTGAGTTTCTTTTGCGTCGAGAGAAAAAACTCAAACTTTTGAGCGTTGGTAAAACTCATCTCTCAAAATAGGAAAACCATTTTTCCTTTTAAACTCACGGTTACCATGAATCCAATAACTACCCACTAGTTTGGTTATTTAAAAAATAATAATTAATTATCCAATAATTAATATTATTATAAATATAAATGATAACCAACTTATCATACTATATTTATAACCTATAGTTTTAATATTTCATCTCATGAAACATATAAACCATAATTCTTTTTCTATTCCATGGTATCTAATGTAAATCTTATTTACATCAATCCTCCACTAGATGTATCTCATAAATCAAACCGATTATATCACATATAAACAAAATACCTCTTGTCAATTTGAACTTTTCAAATCATCACCAAGAACTGATCCTCAACTAAATCCATTAAGCTACCAAAGGGACCTCATGGACCTATAGCTCAAAGCTCTAACAGTACGTAAATAACTGATTAAACTTTTTAGTCATGGGATCCACCATCCGTTAACTGCCAGACACTTCACTAAAGACCAAAATCTGAACTCTTCTTACTACAGATATATTATGTGTCCATCTTAACCAATCAGCAATGCGACAACCCTTCACAGATCGTTCATAAGTAAAGCTGGCCAATAACCGTTATGCCCCTGTAGTTACATTTGTCTCCTTAAGTACCACTGATCCCTTTAATAAACATAAGTCATAGTTCTACTATGTCTCAGTCTTCTATTTGAAAGAGAAGTTGTGGCCACTATGTTCAAGCCCCATAATCAGCCCTTAATGAAGCAATCTCTCTACTTATTCCTGCTTTGGGAAAGAAGTGAATTCCATCTTGTGGATTGAGTTCCCAACTCCCAGATCAGACAAGTCCCCAAAAAGGTAGGCATGTTGAGTTGGCAATCTGGCCACTCTCACACATACTGATCAAAGGCTGCCCTCAAAGGTAGAAATTCCCAAAACACTTAGGATTGAGGTCGTGTCACCTATAGTCGTTTACCTGTGGCCACTATGTTCAAGCCCTGGAATCAGCCCTTAAGGGAGAAATCTCTCTACTTATCCCTACTTCGAGAAAGGAGTGAATTTCATCTTATGGATTGAGTTCCCATCTCACAGATCCGACAAGTCCCTAAAAAGGTAGGCATGCTGAGTTGGCAATCTGGCCACTCTCACCTATACTAATCAAAGGACCGCCCTGAAAGGCAAGAGTTCCCAAAACACTCAGGATTGAGTTCGTGTCACCTATGGTCGTTTAGGTGAGATGTAAGTCTCTAGTATCAACGGCGTTATATACAAAGTCTAGTCATCTCGTGGTCCAGGTCTTATACAAATTCTTTGTATAGGACACCCCCGCTCGCACGTCTCCACATGAATGGTCAGGATCAACTATCTATAGTAGTTTACAACACTTACAAACCTCTACAAAGCGGGTTGTATTTGTAATGTAACCAGGATCAGGTATCCCACCTTAATCCTTATACTACAGACCTATTTAGGTTATCACTTAAGGCATGATCCACTTGTATATCACATATACATGTTTAATTTCACATAAGATAACCAAGGACCTTTGTTTATTGGATATGAGTAAATGCCAGAATTAAATAATACTTATTTTGTTTATTAAACAATGTGATCTTTACAAAACAATGAGACTCCGGGAAAATTAGGACACCAATCCCAACAATCTCCCACTTGTCCTAATGACTCGGGAGACTAATGTACAATACAATATAAAAATGTACAATATACAATAAACTAAGGCATACCCCGGTATCATCTCCCACTTGCCCTAGACAAGATGCCGCATGTCTCGCAGACCCAGACTTTCTAGGTGATGTCGAACACTTTAGCTGAGAGGGTCTTTGTAAAGGGATCAGCAACATTGTATCTTGTAAGGATCAGATCCTTATCTCCATATACAAGCATGTAAACCCTCATTCTCCGAAGATACTTGAGGATCGTCTTGACCATCGTCCAATGATTAAATCCTGGATTGGACTGATACCGACTGAAAATCCCTACTGCATAGCAAATGTCGGGTCTAGTACACAACATTGCATACATTAAGCTTCCTACAACAGAAGCAGAGGGAATTCGTTTCATCTCCTCAACTTCTTGAGGTGTTTTAGGACATTGATCCTTAGACATAATGATTCCATGCCTGAAGGGTAACAAACCCCTCTTGGAATCCTGCTTCCTATACCTAATCAAAATTTGATCAATGTACGATGCCCGAGATAGGGCTAACCGTTTGTTCTTGCGATCCCGAATAATCCGAATCTCGAGAACATACTGTGCCTCACCCAAATCTTTCATTTGGAACTGGGAAGCTTGCCGGTTCTTAATGTCAGTCGATACCCTACATCATTCCCAATGAGTAGGATATCATCCACAAACAGTACCAGGAAAGCTACTGAGCTGTTGATGATCTTCTTGTAAACACAAGGCTCATCAACGATCTGGTCAAAGCCAAATGACTTGACAACAGTGTCAAATCTGATGTTCCAAGATCGAGATGCTTGTTTTAGCCCATAAATGGACCTATTAAGCTTGCAAACTCTTTGCTCTTGATCTGGAACTATGAACCCTTCTGGAGTCATATAGATGGTCTCCTCAAAATTACCATTAAGAAAGGCAGTCTTGACGTCCATTTGCCATATTTCATAATCATAAAACATGGCTATGGATAGAAGAACCCATATAGACTTCAGCATGACAATAAGTGAGAAAGTTTCCTCATAGTCAACTCCCTCAACCTGGGTATAACCCTTTGCCACGAGTCTAGCCTTAAAGGTTTGCACCTTTCCATCTACATCTCTCTTTCGTTTAAAGATCCACTTACACCCAATAAGTCTTACCCCATCAAGTGGATCAACAAGCTCCCATATGTTATTGAAGTACATTGACTCCATTTCTTAGTTCATGGCTTTAACCCATTCATCTTTGTCAACATCCTCCATTGCTTTCTTAAAAGACAATGGATCCTCGATCCCATCATTCGTAATGACATTTTGGGCTTCAGTCAAACCCATGTAATGATCCGGTGGATTCATAACCCTCCCACTACGTCGAGGTAGTTTCAACTTTTGAGCTGGTTGACTAGACGTTCCAACCTCAACAACTCTTGTTGATCTGTCGACCTATTCAACAACTCTTGTTGAACCCTCAGTAGTCTCAGTCTCACTTGAGATCTCACGTAAAACGAGTTTACTTCATGGCTTATGATCCCTCATGTGATCTTCTTCCAAGAAGATAGCATTTGTAGAAACAAACACTTTGTTCTCACTCGGATCATATAAGTATCCACCTTTCATTTCCTTGGGGTAGCCTACAAAGAGGCAAACCTTTGAACGCGGTTCCAACTTCTTTGGGTTAGTCGCTAGCACATGTGCCAGATAACCCCAAATCCTGAAGTGGCGTAAACTACCTTTACAACCTCTTCATAACTCAAAAGGTGTTTCAGAAACACTTTTCGAGGGAACATTGTTCTGGATATAACATGTAGTATGCACTGCATAACCCCAAAACGAATCTGGAAGATGAGCATAATTCATCATAGACTGAACCATGTCCAACAAGGTTCTATTTCTCCTTTCTGATACACCATTCTGCTGATGTGTACCAGGGGCCGAGAGTTGGGATGCAATCCCATGTTCTATCATATAGTTCTGGAATTGGAGATCCATATACTCTCCACCATGATCAGATCGTAGTGTTTTTATCTTCTTACCTAACAAGTTTTCAACTTCATCCTTATACTCCTTGAACTTGTCAAGGGCTTCAGACTTACGTTGCATCAGGAAGAGATACCCAAACCTTGAATAATCATCTATGAAAGAGATGAAATATTCATACAAACCTCGAGCTCTTACATTCATCGGACCACAGAGGTCTGAATGTACAAGCTCTAAGACTTTCTTGGCTCTGTAACCTTTTCCAGTAAAAGGTCGTTTGGTCATCTTGCCTTCGAAGCATGATTCACATACCGGCAAGGAGTTTTCTTCTAAACTCTTTAGAAGTCCACTTTACATCAACTTCTCAATCCTATTGAGGTTGATGTGACCTAACCTAAGATGCCAAAAATGGGTGTTTTCCTTTGGAGAAACCTTTGGTATTTTAGCAGTTGTTGCCGTACTGAACATTTCAGTGTTAAACAAGGCTTTTATGACTAACGGTCTTAGTACATATAAGTTATTTTCCATTGAACCAGAACCATTCTCCATTCCATTCTTGAAAATAAACACTTTATTCTCAGAAAAGGAGACAGTGTAGCCTTGTTCAATGAGACAAGAACCGAGATTAAGTTCCTCTTAATATGAAGAACTACAAAAACATTATCCAGTAACAGATGACATTTCTTGTCAACAAATAACTTCAGCCTGCCTACAGCAACAGCTGAAACAACCTCACCAGTACCGACTCGAAGAGTCATCTCTCCCTGTGATAACATTTGCCAGGAACTGAATCCTTGGTAAAAGGAACTAACATGATAGGTAGCACCTGAGTCGAGGATCCAGGCAGAATCATCATTCTCTACCAAACATGTCTACAAGACCAATAAATCACATTTACTATCTCGTCTCCTCTTTTGGAGAGTAGTGGGATGAAGGTTGTTTGCCACGAAATTTGTTTCACACGATTCTTTCCACTGTAAATAATCGGTCATTTTTAAAAGCTTTAAACGGAAATACTAACGAGTGCTGAAAAGAAAAACACATTGACCTACATTAGATTTAAGAAAATACCCATTGTATAACAAAACAACATCCAATAAGGTTTTAGCAAAACTAACATAAACCCCGTGTGACATTTAGTTTTGCAATGACACTTCAAAGGTTTAGGACAAAAGCCGTCGAAGGGAGGTCAGTTATCCCTCCTCTGAATTGAGAAGTTCTCAACCAGTCATTAATACCATAACAACTCTTGTTCCTATAACAACAAGCCATCATTAATTTGGCCAAGAGATCATTAACTTACTTAACAATCTCCCGTAAGTGTGACCCGCCTTTTTAAGCCCTAGAAGTTCGTCTCAAAAGGCCAATCCGAAGGAAAAAAATCCGATTGGGGAAAAACCTAAAGCGACCCTATCCATTTCTAGAGTTCACCTTGATATTGACCAACTGCATAAAACCTATCTGAAGGGAGACGCTCCGAAGGCGACACGAGGGCGTACAGAATGATCTCACAGTGTGAACCAATGACAGAGACCATAGGACGTGTTGACACACACCCTTCACCCACTTATTATAAATACTCTCTCTGTCTACCTTGATATTGACTCATGCAAACACCATCCGAAAGGGGATGCATCCTGGGCATCTCAAAGCCAAGCATGAATCTCATGGTGTGAACATACAGGAAGAAACGTGAGTGGAATCATAGACATATCTGATACGCCTCTTCCTCCCATTGAGTAGTTTATAACCTAGGGTTTAGCTTACTTAGAAAAAATACGGCTAAGGATTTTAACTAAGTGACTTTTAGGTTTTCCCAAGAGTAATTTTTACCTTGGATAGTGAAACAACTTTTGATCATTTTCCATTAAATACTTTAACGAAGTCTTTGACCAAACCATCGCATGCTTGTTGAAAATCTATCTAATTCACCTTTCCAGGTAGGTTCCCAGGTAGGGGTGTTACGTTTCCGTCAACTTAAGAACCCCAACTTAGCCAGAACCCGCCTTAGACAAAAGGTCCCTTATAGATAGGTTTATAACCAATTTAATCCTATTAACCGATTTTAAAAGATTAATCTAGGTTACTAAACTCTTTAGAACCACTTGAACTTAGGTCTATCTCAATCCAATTTTAAAACCCTTTTAAAAAACTTGAGTTCACCCTAAGTTCACATGCAACTCTGAATTATCAATTTTAGGTCTAATTTCCTTTATAACACTTATAAACGGAAACAACCACAATGATAAGCTAACACATGCAAGGCATTCATAACGATTATAAACAGCCTAAGTGTCATGCTCAATGCATTGTCCATTCATTGCTACTTCTTTTATATAACACTTATACAAAACCGCAATGAAACAAGCAAAACATGCTTCCATTCACCCTTAGACTATAACATTTATAATAAAAGGATGATGCATGATAATGCTCAATGCATGCAAAATATAACTCTTATATTTCATGATGCATGCACATGCTTTCAAGTAATTTCGTCATGCAATATTATAACATTTATAATACATGATGCATGAATAATTGCACAACCTAAGGTGGGTTTTTAACTATATGACAAACACTTTGACATATAAGCACCATACATCACATGTATAAGCAATAAAAGTTGATGAATCGGGTGAAATTGCCTTAAAAACAAAAGGAAAGCTAACTATTACAAAGACATGGAGTCTTCGGTTCAAACAGGCAAACCGGGTCTTGAACCGCTCGACAAAGCATCACTTCTCCTACCATCGTGTACTAAGCACCCCGCAATCATCTACACGATAAAAACAACACTTCGTTCTATCGCTTACCAGCATTCCCAGAGCTAAACGATCGTTTAGCATTTACTTTATGATCGTCTAGAAAAAAATCCAAGCGATCATTTAGCATTACTACACGATTGTGTACCTTTACTAAGCGATAAAGCCTGAAGTACACGATCGCTTAGCGCGCTCCGCAAAACGCCCGCCTTCCGCGATTGTCTAAGCGACTACGATGCCGCGAAGCACCATCGCCTAAGCGATCGCTTAGCTAGTGCCTCCGTATCGCATACGCACGATCATATAGATAGTAACTAAGCGATGAAGCTTGCTAACTACACGATCGTCTAGCGTGCGCCTTCTACTAAACGATGAGCATCGCATGCTCCCACTACGATCATCTACCTTCAGCGTCTACGCGATCGCGCAACCAATGCTACGCGATATGTAGACGATTTACGCCATCGCTTAGTATTAGCTAAACAATCGTTTAGAAAATACTATATGATCGTTTAGAAAAATCAAAACGATCGTTTAGTTGTTACTACATGATCATGTACCTTTAACTAAGCGATGAAGCTTGCTAACTACACGATCGTCTAGCGCGCGCCTTCTACTAAACGACGAGCATCGCATGCTTCCACAAACAGACTCGATTACATTGTTAATATCGCCCAAAAACACAGAGGCCCTTACAATTAACACTTTGTAATACCGAAAGCTTTACCAAAAAGGAAATTTAAACTCGAAACGTTCATCATATTCATCCACAAATGCAGAAAATAGTTAACCACAAATGCAGAAACCCACCGCGACTAAAAAATGCGTTCAATTCATATCTGTAATTTGGAATATCAGAGAACCTGGCTCTGATACCAATTGAAGCAAATCGGATCTGAGATTTTCATAAGCAGTGGAACAAGATTATTCCAAATCACAATCATAAATGAACAATACATTTACAGTCGACTTTAAACAAACGGTTATACAATTCATACAGAAATCACAGTATGAAAACTCAAATGCACAAAGGGCAAACTGTACAAACATATGCAAATGCGTCTCTATGCTCTGATGCACATGACCGCTCGAACAACAGCAACCTCGAACACTTGATCTACACGACCGCAACACCACACGAACACTTCACGAAGACTTTGCACTCGTCCTCAATGAACGCCTCGGCCACGAACTCTTCCGCAACATGAACGGCCTCCACAACACCACGATCAGTCTTCAGAAAACCTTAACAGTGTCGAGTTGAGTTTGACACCACCAACAAGGCTACCTCGGTATTCTCGGTGTGAGAATCCAAAGGGTGGGCTCTGTTCGAACTTGATATGAGGTAGACGAAAGAGGAAACATCGATCGCATACACGACTGGGCAAGTGGGAGATGTCAGAGACCTATCGCATAGGTCGATGCCTAATCGTTTAGATAAAACTAAGTGATCGTCTAGCAAAAGCTATGCGATGGTTTAGCTCATCGTTTAGCTCGATCTGTCGCCTACAGACTGTACACGATCATTTACCTTGGGTCAGCGATCGTTTAGCAAAACTATGCGATCGTTTAGTAAATATTGCACGATCGTTTAGCTCGCCACTGCACGATCATTTAGCTCGCCCAGTCGTCAGTAAATCCGTATTTTCTTGACGACTACGTGAGTTTTTTTTACGTCGAGAGAAAAAAAACTCAAACTTTTTAGCGTTGGTAAAACTCATCTCTCAAAATGGGAAAACCATTTTCCTTTTAAACTCATGTTTACCATGAATCCAATAACTACCCATTAGTTTGGTTATTTAAAGAAAAAATAATTAATTATCCAATAATTAATATTATTATAAATATAAATGATAACCAATTTATCATACTATATTTATAACCTATAGTTTTATATTTCATCTCATGAAACATATAAACCATAGTTCTTTTTCTATTCCATGGTATTTAATGTAAATCTTATTTATATCAATCCTCCACTAAATGTATCTTATACATCAAACCGATTATATCACATATAATCAAAATACCTCTCGTCAATTTGAACTTTTCAAATCAACACCAAGAACTGATCCTCAACTAAATCCATTGAGCTACCAAGAGGACCTCATGGACCTGTAGCTCGAAGCTCCAACGGTACGTAAATAACTGACTAAACTCTTTAGTCACAGGATCCACCATCCGTTAACTGTCAGACACTCTACTAAAGACCGACAGCTGAACTCTTCTTACCACAGATATATTATGTGTCCGTCTTAACAAATCAACAGTGCAACAACCCTTCATTGATTGCTTGTAAGTACAGCTGGACCAATAATCATTATGCTCCTGTAGTTACATCTGTCTCTTTAAGTACCACTAATCCCTCTAATAAACATAAGTCATAGTCCTACTATGACTGAGTCCTCTCTTCCAAAGAGAAGCTGTGGCCACTATGCTTAAGCCCCAAAATCAGCCCTTAAGAGAGCAATCTCTCTACTTATCCCTGCTTCGGGAAAGAAGTGAATTTCATCTTGTGGATTGAGTTCCCAGCTCCCAGATCAGACAAGTCCCCAAAAAGATAGGCATGTTGAGTTGGCAATCTGGCCACTCTCACCCATACTAATCAAAAGACCGCCATCAAAAGAAGGAGTTCTCAAAACACTCAGGATTGAGGTCGTGTCACCTATGGTCGTTTGGGTGAGATATAAGTCTCTAGTATCAACGGCGTTATATATAGAGTCTAGTTATCTCATGGTTCAGGTCTTATACAAACTCTTTGTATATGATACCCCGCTTGCACGTCTCCACATGAATGGTCAGGATCAACCATCTGTAGTAGTTTATAACACTTGCAAACCTCTACAAAGCTGGTCGTATCTGTAGTGTCACCAGGATCAGGTATCCCACCTTAATCCTTATACTACAGACCTATTTAGGTTATCACTTAAGGCATGATCTACTTGTATATCACATATACGTGCTTAAGTTTACTTAAGATAACCAAGGAGCTTTGTTTATTGGATATGAGTAAATGTCATAATTAAATAACACTTATTTTATTCATTAAACAATGTGTATCTTTACAAAACAACAAGATTCCGGGAGAATTAGGACACCAATCCCAATAAATTTGTAAGAGCCCCTGCGTTTTGGGGCATAATTAATTTTCTATCAAGTCTATATTCAAAGTGTTTTGGTCTGGAAGAGTCTTTCGTGATGAAGCTTCAAAGCATGGAGATGTTGTTCACTTCGAGGAAGAAGGCCAAAGGTTGATCGCATCGTGTAGCCCAGGCTAAAGGATCGTTTAGATTTGGCTAAACGATCGTGTAGAAAAGTTCTACTCAATTGTGTAGTATTTACTAAACGATCGAGTAAAGAGTTTACACGATCATATTGCGTTGGCTACTCGATCGCGTAGACGCTTGGGGTGAACGATCCCATAGAGTAGTACATAATACTCGAAGCATGGCGTGCACACTAAACGATCGTATAGTCTAGCATGCTTCATCGCATAGTTACTGGCTACTCGATCATACGGTATGAGATACTTGATGCTTGTTCCTCGATTGTTTAGACGATTATGCTTCATTGTATAGTTGTCGTCTACTCGATCATTTAGGCATGTGTTACACGATCTGCATTGCACGATCACGTGGCCTTCATGCTTCATCGCATAGTCAAAGACACTCAATCCATGCTACACGATTGTTTATACTTGTTCAGTGTTTCTCGACGATCAACAGAAGCTGCTACACGATTAAGTATCGAGGCTTCACCCGGGTTGTTCAAGACCCGGTTCGCCTGTTTGGACCGGTTGACTTGATGGTTTTTGTAATAGTTAGTTTTATTTCTTTTTTTTTTAGGCTAATTATCCAAGTCCATTGTTTTTTATGAATGTACATGTGATGTATGTTTAATTACATATCATAAAGTATGCCATATAGTTTTAAAACCCACCATAAGTAGAACTGGCTAGGCTGGGATTTTTAAGCTAATGGAAATGAAACACCCCTACCTGGAAACCTACCTGGAAAGGTGAATTAGATAGATTTGTTGCATGCATGCAAATTTGATGAAAGTCTGTTAAAGAGTTTAATAAAACTTGAATCAAACTTGTTTAATTATCAAAAGCAAGAGTTTTTTTTTTTAGCAAATTAAACTCATACTTAGATAAAATCAGTAGTTAGATTGTCTAAGTTAATGAATCCCTAGGTAGAACATGGTACTTGGGGATATAATACTTCACTTAAACCTCTACACGTTTCTCCCTAAAAGTTCACACTGTGAGATCTTTCCTCGGCCTTAAGGCACCCCGGGAGTGTCCACCTAAAGGATGGTGTTTGGGTAGGTCAATACCAAGGTGAATGGAGAGAATGTCATAGTAAGTAGGAGTGGGATGTGTGACAACATATTCCACGGTTTCTCTCATTAGGTTGGATAACATTTTTGTGCATCACCTCAAGGCACCCAAGTGTCCCCTAAAGGATGGAAGTATTTGCACAACTCTTTATTTGATCTCCTGAAAAGGATATGGTTGCTTTAGTCTCTTGTCCTAATCTGCTTTTTCCCTACGGTGGGCGGGCCTAAAATGAGGGGTTACACTTACGTGAATTGTTAAGGTTGTTAACAAATTATAGACCGAACAATGGTGACCGTTAGAGTCAGTTACAAAAGTTGTTTCTGTCTAAGGGTTGAGAATGTCTCATCCCAGTGAAGGGACACTTGATCACCCCAACGGTGATTTTTGTCCTGCCTCGCTGAGGCATCATTGCAAATTAGATGTCACTTCACTTAGGGTACATTAGAACTATTTTGCTAAAACCTAAAATTGGTCTTAAAAGTGGTAATGTGAGTAAACTTATTAAGTTTGTTCTTGTTTTCAACAACTTTTAATTAAATGGCAATCGCTACTTTAGCTCTTTTAGCCGTCGACAAACTAACTGGTGACAACTACGCTAGTTGCAAGAACTCGATAAACACAATACTTATCATCGATGTCCTCCGATTCGTCCTTATGGAGGAGTATCCTCCTATTCCAACTCAAAACGCCGCTCGAAATGTTTGAGAGGCCTATGAGAAATGGACACAGGCGAACGAGAAGGCCCGAGCTTACCTCTTAGCTAGTCTTAACAACATCTTGGCCTAGAAATATGAGCCCATGGTCACCGCACGTGAGATCATGGAGTCCCTGAAGGGAATGTTCGGGCAATTGTCCGGGCAGTTCAAGCATGAAGCTCTAAAGTGTATCTTCAACTCCAACATGAAGGAGGGTACATCTGTTCGAGAATATTTTCTGAACATGATGATCCACTTTAATGTGGCGGAGATAAATGGGGCTTGCATCGATAAGGGCAGCAAGGTTAGCATTATTCTGGAGACGTTACCAGAAAACTTCCTACATTTCATAAGCAACGCTATTCTGAACAGGGTTGATTACACCCTTACAACTCTCCTCAACGAGTTTCAGACATTCCAATCTTGCTGAAAAGCAAGGAGAAGAAGGTTGGTGAGGCAAATATTACTTCATCATCTAAAATGTTCTTCCAAGATTCGACCTCAGGGACTAAGTCTGCACCTTCTTCTTCCGGCACTAACAAGTGGAAGAAGAAGAAGGGTAATAACGAAAAGGGGAAGGCACCGGCTAACCCACAACCTGTTGCTCAGCGGGGTAGGCGACTAGCACCGGTTGAAAAAGGAAAATGTTTCAACTACAACCTGGATGGGCATTGGAAGTGGAATTGCCCACGCTGGTTGAAGGAGAAGAAGAAGGCCAAGGCTAAGGCCAAACAAGGTAAATATGATTTACTGGTTTTGGAGACTTGTTTAGTGGAGAATGATGATTATGCTTGGATTACAGACTTTGGGGCCACTAACCATGTTTTTTCTTCTTTTCAGGGGATTAGATCCTGGCGGCAGCTTGAGGCTGGTGAAATGACGATGCGAGTAGGCATCGAGCACGTCGTCTCAGTTGTGGTGGTGTGAGGCCTTTGGTTGACTTTATAGAATAGATTTATCATTTTGGATAATGTGTATGTTGTTCCCGAGTTAAAGAAGAACTTAATTTCTGTAAAGTCCTTGCTTGAATGTAAATACACTTTAAATTTTTCAGTTAATAAAGTGTTTATTCTGAAAGATAGTGTTGAGATATGTTTGGCTAAATTGGAAAATAATTTGTATGTGCTAAGGTGTTAGCAATAAATTCCCTCCATAACATAGAGATGTTTAAAACTGTCGTAACTCAAAACAAACGACTTGAAGTTTCTCTTAAAGAAAGTGCCCAACTTTGTCATCTTCGTTTGGGGCACATTAATTTCAATAGGATTGAGAGGTTAGTGTAGAATCGACTTCTAATCGAGTTAGAAGAAAATTCTTTACCCGTGTGTGAGTCATGCCTTAAACGCAAGATGACTAAAAGACCTTTTACTGAAAAAGGTTATAAAGCCAAAGAGCCTCTAGAGTTAGTGCATCCAGACCTTTATGGTCCGATGAATGTGCGAGCCAGGGGAGGCTACGAGTATTTCATCACCTTTACTGATGATTATTCAAGGTATGGGTATGTTTATTTAATGCAACATAAGTCAGAATCCTTTGAAAAGTTCAAAGAGTTCAAGACTGAAGTTGAAAACGTATTAGATAAACCGATTAAAACACTTTGATCTAATCGGGGTGGAGAGTTTTTGAATTCTTAGTTCCAGAACTATTTGATAGAACATCGAATCGTTTTCCAACTCTTAGCACCTGGTACACCTCAGCAAATTGGTGTATCAGAGAGGAGAAACAGAACCCTATTGAATATGGTTTGGTCGATGATGAGTTACGCTTCCTTACCGGACTCGTTTTGGGGTTTTACAGTAGAGACTGCAGCTTATATCCTCAATTGTGTTCGCTTCAAGAGTGTTTCCATAACACCTTTGGAGTTGTAGAGCGGGTGTAAAGCTTGTTTGCATCACTTCCACATCTGGGATTGCCCAACACATGTGCTTGAGACTAATCCTAAGAAACTGGAACCACGTTCGAGGCTGTGCTTATTTGTAGGTTACCCCAAAGGGACACAAGGGGGTTACTTTTATGATCCTAAGGATAACAAGGTGTTTATGTTGACAAACGCTACCTTCCTTGAGGAGGATCATCTAAGGGAGAATTGTTCAAGAAGTAAAATCGTGTTGAGTGAATTTTCCAAAGAAATTACTGAAACTTCGACAAGAGTTGTTGAAGAGCCTACTACATCAACAACTACATCAACTAGAGTTGTTGATGGGAGTTCATCTAGTAGATCAAATTCACCTCAAGAGTTTAGGGAACCTCGATGTAATGGGAGACTTGTGAACCCACCTGTTCGCTATATAGGTTTAACTGAAATCCTGGATATGGTAACCGATGGTGAGATTGAGGATCTGTTGTCTTATAAGAAGGAAATGGAGGATGTTAATAGAGATGAATGAGTCAAAACCATGGATCTCGAGATGGAGTCTATGTACTTCAACTCAGTTTGGGATCTTATAGATCAACCAGATGGGGTAAAACCTATAGGTTGTAAATGGATCTACAAGAGGAAGCGGGGTGCTGACGGGAAGGTGCAAACCTTCAAGGCTAGACTTGTGGCAAAGGGTTATACCCAGGTGGAGGGAGTTGACTATGAGGAGACTTTCTCGCCTGTTGCCATGCTTAAGTCTATCCGCATCCTTCTATCCATTACCTCATATTATGACTATGAGATATGGCAAATGGATGTCAAGACTGCCTTTCTAAATAATAATCTTGAGGAGACCATTTATATAATACAACCTGAGGGATTCATAGTCCAAGGTCAAGAGCAAAAGGTTTGCAAACTGAATCGGTCCATTTATGGATTGAAACAGGCATCTTGATCTTGGAACATAAGGTTTGGCTCTGCGGTCAAATCTTATGGCTTTGACCAAAACATTGATGAGCCTCGTGTCTACAAGAAAATCATCAACTATTCAATAGTTTTCCTAGTGTTATATGCAGACGATATCCTACTCATTGGGAATGACATATGTTTACTGAATTCAATTAAGAACTGGCTAGCGATCCAATTCCAAATGAAAGATTTGGGAGAGACTCAATTTGTTCTTGGGATTCAGATCTTTCAGGATCGAAAGAACAAAGTGCTAACACTGTCTCAGGCATCGGACATTGACAAGATGTTGATCAAGTACACGATGCAGAACTTCAAAATGGGCCTTTTGCCTTTTCGGCATGGAGTTACTTTGTCTAAGGAACAGTGTCTTAAGACATCTCAAGAGGTTGAGGAGATGAGATGGGTCCCCTATGCATCTGTTGTTGGCAGTTTGATGTAAGCAATGTTATGTACTAGACCTGACATCTACTATGCCGTGGGGATAGTCAGTAGATATCAGTCTAATCTAGGACAGGATCACTGGACAATCGTCAAGAACATCCTCAAGTATCTTCGGAGAACGAGGGACTACATGCTTGTGTATGGTTCTAAGGATTTAATCCTTATTAGATACACAGACTTTGATTTTCAGATTAATAAGGATTTTGGAAATCCATTTCAGGATCAATGTTCACTCTTAACGGAGGGGTTGTAGTGTGGCGAAGCATCAAGCAGTGGTGCATCGCTGACTCCACTATGGAGGCCGAGTATGTAGTGGCTTGTGAAGCTGCTAAGGAGGTCGTTTGGCTGAAGAAGTTTCTGACTAATCTGGAAGTTGTTCCAAACATGTCTACGTCCATCACCCTTTATTGTGATAATAGTGGTGCTGTGGCGAATTCTAGAAAGCCTCGAAGTCACAAGCGCGACAAGGATATAGAGCGAAAATACAATCTCATCAGAGAGATTATGCATCGAGGGGACGTGATTGTCACGAATATAGCTTTAAAGCACAACATTTTTTATCCGTTTATGAAGGCTCTCACGGTTATAGTATTTGAGGGTCACCTACAGAGTATGGGTCTACGGAACCGACCGTGGCTGGACTAGGGCAAGTGGGAGATGTTTTATTGGGCCTTAGTGCCCTAGTTTATTGTTTTGTACTTGTAATATGATTACTTTCTACACCCCACTAGCTTTAGGATAAGTAGGAGATTGTTGGGGGTTGAAGCCTTAAATCTCGTAGGGTTCTATAGTTTGTAAACATATGTATGAACAAACATTTGGTGATTTATAATATGAGATATTTTATTCACTTCTGTCTATGAAATATGAGATATCTTAGTTGCATTAACCACAAACCAATAAACTAAAATCCCTGGTTATCATTGTAACTTAAGTATGTATGTGGAGACATACAAGTGGATCGTGCTTTAAGTGATAACCTAAATGGTTTGTAGTATATGGACAAAGGAGGGAAACCTTATCCTGGTGATGCTACGAGTGTGGCCCGCTTTGTAGGTGTTACAAGTGTTATAAAGTACTACAAATGGTCTGATCCTGACCATTCATGTATTAAACATACGAGCGGGGATGCTCTATACAAAGGAGTTTGTATAAGATCGGACCACGAAATGTTTAGTCTCGTTATATAACGCCGTTCATACCAAAGACTTTCATTTCACTATGATGACCATAGGTAACATGATCTTAATCTTGAGTGAGTTGAGAACTTCTGCCTATGAGGGCAGTCCTTTGATTTGCATGGGTGCGAGTGGCCAGATCGCCGACTCAAACCTACCACTTTGGAGATTCGTTTTATTGGGGAGTTAGGAACTCAGCTACATAAGACGAAATTCACTCATTCCCCGAAGTAGGGGTAAGTAGATAAATTGCTTCCATAAGGGCTGATTCTAAGGCTTGAATAATATGGCACCACACCTTCTCTTGGCGAGAGAAGGGTTTTCTCATAATAGGACTATGATGTATTATTCATTAGAGGAATCAGTGGTACTTAAGGAGTTAGATGTAACTACAAGGGCAAAACAGTAAATTGGCCCAGCTGCACTTACGAGTGATTTGTGAAGGATCATCGTACTATTGATTGATTATATCCGATAGACACAGAGATATGTCTGTAGTGCGAAAAGTTCAGCTATCGGTCTTTAGTGGAGTGTTCGACAGTTAACGGATGGTGGATATCATGATTAAAAAGTTTAGTCAGTTATTCACGTACTGTTGGAGCTTCAAGCTATAGGTCCATAAGGTCCCCTTGGTAGCTCAATGGATTAATGTTGAGAATCAGTTTTTGGGTTAGTTTGAAGTGTTCAAATTAACAAGAGGGAATTTGATTTTATATATATATATATATATATATATATAATTAAATTGATTCAATTATATGTAATATAATTGATTTGGTGTATTAGATACATTAATTGGAGGAATTAATATAAATATGATTTATATTAAGTACCATAAAGGAGAAAAAGAACTATGGTTTATATGTTACATATGATGTGATATTAAAACTATAGGTTATAAATATAATATCATAAATTAGTTATTATATTTATTTATAATAAATTAATTATGAGATAATTGATTTCGGTTTTCTCCAATAACTGACTTAGTGGTTGGTTATGGACAGTTTATGGCAACTGGTGGGATAAAAGGAAAAATTGTTTTCTTTTTTAAATAACCAAGTGAAAATAGAATCAAGATATACGATAGCTTGATTGAGAGAGTAAACGATCGTTTGAGTTTACATATACAAAAGTGACTCGTTTGCTAAATGATCGAGTACCTAAGTCTATAAGATAAACTACTTCTCCCATTTACTCGATCGTATAGTTCCTCCTTCCCTCTTCCAAATCCATATAGAGCCCACACCTCTTGGATTCTCACATCGAGAATACCAAGGTAGCCTTGTGGTAATGTCAAGTTGTTGTTCAAGGATTGAATGTTACTCGATTGTGTTCGAGGTTCTACCAATTCGTGTTGTTCATTGGTTTGTTCGTGTTGCGTTCGTACTATTGAACACATTGTTGATTTTGAACAAGGGAGACACAAAGAAAAAGTTCTTCAAAGGTATCGTCTACTCTATCTCTTGTATTCTTCTTTTGAAGCATGTTGTAGTTTACTTGTTATGCATAACTGTTTTGTTGGATTGTAAATGTTCTTGTTCTTTCACAATGGGGTTTGGAACGATCTACTTCCATAAGTCCGGACCACGAAATAGTCACTTTTCTTGAAGTTTATGTGGAGACATAAAAGTGGATCAAGTTTGAGTATATAGCCAAAAGGTCTATAAGTATAACAATAGGGTTGGGTACCTTATCTTGGAGATACTATAGATGCGACCCATTTTTTATATGATACAAACGATATGATCCCAAAATCGTTCATGTAGAGACATGCAAGTGGAGCATCCTATGAAAAAGATGCTTGCATAAGACCGGACCACGAAATAGTCACTTTTCTTTATAACATCGTTTATTGTTAAACTGACTATTTCAATTTGATGACCTTAGGTAACTCGATTATAAATTCTTGTCTAAAATGAGTGTTGGACTCAGGATGCCTAACCCATCCCAAGCCCAACCTTTGAAACAAACACCTCTTTAATGGTCGAATAACCATAGCAAAGAGAGAGATTAAGAGCTAATGAGTGTTAATTGGGAGTATACAATGGTCACCTTTAGTCTAATTTGATGAAATATGTGGCTGAGTACGTTGATAAAGACGAGAAATTATGAAATAAAACCTATATTTCATATTTAAAACGAAATTATAATAAAAATAATGATAAAATCAATTTTAAAAATAAGAAGAATTACCCAAAAATGAGATATATTTATATATTTCAGGTTTAGAATAGAATTATAATAAATATAATAATTAAAAGGGCAAATATCAATTTATACCCCTAACTTTGGAAATTGTATCAATTTAAACTCTAAACTAAGAATGGTATCAATTTAAACTTTAAACATTGGAGGTTGTATCAATTTAAACCTTGAACTTTGGTATTTGTATCAATTTAAACCCAAACTAATAATTATATTAATTTAAACCCTGAACTCTCATAAATGTATCAATTTAAACTCCGAACTTTCATAAATATATAAATTTAAATCCTAAACATTCATAAGTGTATCCAAATAAAACATAATGGAGGGTTTAAGTTGAGATGGTTATAAAAGTTCAAGGTTTAAATTGATACATATATAAAATTTTAGGGTTTAAATTGATACAATTATTAGTTTGAGGTTTAAATTGATACAATTATTAGTTTATGATTTAAATTGATACAATACTCAAAGTTCAAGGGTATAAATTAATATTTGCCCTAATTAAAATAATTAAAAAAACCGTATGATTTGATTAGGATTAACAAAAAAGAGAAGATAAATATGAAAAGTTAGATTTAGGAGAAGTAATAAAAATTCAAAGATTAAGATTATTGCGACAAATTAGGAGAAATTTCAAATTAAGACCGAGATTTATGCCAAAATATCATCTGAAAAGTTAATGTTAAGCCATGAAGTATATGAATGAGTTTGATGGATTAATTGTAGTGCAATTAACTAAGTTGTTGGATTAATTACAGTGCAATTAATGAAACGAGAGCATTTTAGGTTTAAAAGAAAAGGGAGTCACATGCGATTAATACATTTTACTATAACTTAAAATTTTAATTTTTTGCTATTTTTTCAAATGAAAGTGTAAGTAATTCTACGAGACTGAATTTACTTTAGAGCTGGCCAAACGATGGGATGATCCTCATGAGAAATTCATAGGTTTGAATTCCATGCAGGGAATTGCTTCTCGTTTAATTTTATTATAATAATAATAAAAACAGGGAGTGAAACAAAGAATGGGGATAGGGACGTTATTCACTCTCTCCCCATTTCCTAACTCATTAGGGACAAGTCGCACAAAGAAAACAAATGTCTCTACAAAGATCAAGGGCCTATTTGGAGAGTAAAAAAATGTTTTTTTAAAAAAAAATTGTAAAATTGTTTTATTTAAATATTTTTGATAAAAATTGTTGAAAATAGTCTTCAAAACTATTTTGAGCGGTAGCCAATCACTTTAACTTTTTTAAAAAAATTACTTATTTTTTAAATTAAACACTTGAAAATATATTCCAGAGAAATTAAAGAATTAAAAGAAAGTGATACGTAAACTATAATGACTTTTGAAATTTCAATTCTGTTATGAAAATTGAGGAGCACAACAGGAATGCGGATATGAAAATATAATATAATAATATTTTTATATAATAATAATAAATAAATCAAAACTAAAATTATAAAATAAAACATAAAACAACCAAAATCATGAAATTGGATAATATGGAAATTGGTGGAAGTGGAATTCTCAACAATGTAGGTATGTTCTTAAGATTCACCAAATGCCACTAAACTTTTTATTTCGATCTTTTGACGGCCGAGGGTTTTCTTCATTGAAATTGCTTTGTAATTTCTCCATTGAAGACGAAGACCAAGCTTCTTTATATAGCAAGTTCAATTATTTTTTTAGTTTTGGTAATTTCCCAAATCAAAAGACTGTACCAATTTGATTGGAGAGTCTGATTTGGAAATATATGGAATGAAATTTTGTCCAAACAAAATAATATATGGAAAATATTTTCGTCCGATTTTAATTTAGTCATATGTTATAATTTTACTATTGAGTTTTTGAGTCTTATTTTAATTTGGTTCTTATGTTTCAAAACTTATATTTATAATCTTTATTTTTTTATTAAATACTCACTTTTAATTATTATTATATATAAATTATGTATATTGCACTTGTTTCATAATATTAAAAATGAAATTCACTTATATAAGAAGGATGTCTTCCCTAGAGATATCCAAAAAATTTACGAGGTAGGGATCCATGGGGACCCGCCCCGAATACACGGGAATGGGGAGGGGGGAGAAATCTTTTTCCCATTTACAATTCAGGGTCGGGGAATATATTCCTTATGCCCCATCCCGACAATATATATAGATGTTTTAATTATTTAAATTCAATATTTTTATTACTTTAATTCTTTAGATGTTGTAATATTTAAAATAAGATGCTAAATGTTGAATTTTAATTTTTACAAATTATAAGAATTTAGCAGTTTAATTATATTTTTTAAATTGCTATTATTATTTTAATTATTAAAATTGATAATATTTCATTTAAATGAAAATTCTATTGAAAATGTTTAAAAAATTGTAATATATATATATATATATATATATATATATAATTGAATTTTTTTAAAAAAAATCTTAGAAAAAATAAAAGTGAAGAATACCACCCTTAAATTTTAGATTTTTTTTATCAATTTAAATTTTTGATATGAAGATAATAAACAAACTAATAATATTTTCATTTATGATTAGAAGACTTCAAAATAAAAGTATGCCACTCTTATTAGAATCAAAAACCTATTTCTATTATGTTTGCTTTTAAACTGACTATTAAAAAAAACAAAAACAAAAACTATCCAATCTAAATCTCAATTTAAAAGATAGATTTCAATTTCAATTTCAAAATAAAAAATTAATTGAATAAGAATAAATATAAAGAGGAAAAGGAATAGATGATGATGTCATCCTCCTTTTTCCATCTAATTATGGCTACACTCGTTAAAAAAATTCACATTAAGTTAGAAGTTTAAAAAATAGAAAAATAGTTTTAAGGTGTGGTTTAAAAAAATGGGTGCACCACAAATATTGAAGAAATGTCTACCTATAAAGGTACAAAAAGAAGAAAACAAAATCGTTAATGAAACATTAAAAAATAATAATAATAAGAGAGAAAGATACCTTCGACAAGTTCTATTGAGTTGCAGAAAGAAAAATATTTTGTTAACAAAATAAAAAAAAATTAAAATATCATAATGGAACCAAATATTAAGTCAGACACCTTAGAAATTGAGAATGTAATTTAGTCGTAGATTCAAAAAATTAAAGCAAAAAAAAAAAAAAAAGAGAGAGAGAGAGATCAAGTTAACAAAATTAAAACCAAAACAAAAAGAAAAAAAAAAAAAAAAACAACAAGAGCGTAACTCAACTGGCATATCCAGTGAAAATTGAAGGTTTGACTTAGCTATTTATTAAGAAATTTTAGATTTGAAATCTTAATTTGATTTTATAAAATTAATTTAGATTTGATTTTTTAAAAATAATTTAGATTTGTGATTTATAATTTGGAGGGATGCTCATCAATGTGGATTTAGAATATCTGAGAATTTTTTTCAATTTTAGATTTTTTTTTTCAATATTCGATAAAATGAAAATGAGATTTTTTTTTAAACAAGAATTTTAGAAAATCTTAGTTTTCTTTTAAACAGAATTATAGATTTTTTTTTTTTTTTTTTTTTTGAAAATGTATAACGTTAAAGCCATAAAAACAGGAAACATTTTAATTACTAATTTAATATAAAAATTTAATTAAAAAAACGTGAATGATAACTTTTGATAAAAAAGATTAAATAATAAAACATTTTGATAAAAAAATCAAATAAAAATGAAAATTTGAAATCAAATCGAAGTGAATGATGAAATTTTGATTAAAAAAATCATAAATGATAAATTTTGATTAAAAAATCGAGGATTTAAATGTTACTATCCAAAATAATTCTATATACATCTTCTTGGAAAAGAGTAAATCAAAAGTTTATCTCCATAGTCCATTTTAGATTTTAATTTAGAAGATTTAATTTATATATAATTTTTTAATCAAAATTTATATGTGAATTATATAATTTTTTAATGATAATTTTGGAATCAAATATTAGAGATATTATATTAGAAAAGACCAAAATTTACATGTAAATTATATATATTTTTTAATGATAAATTTTGGAATCAACTAAATATAAACCAATTGAATTTATGTGTAATATTTTTTAATGATAAATTTTGAATATCGAATATAAGATACTAATGTGAAATTTTGTAGATAAACCAATATATTAGAAAAAATAAAAATTTAAACCAAAATTTACACATGAATGTTTTTTTTTAATATACCAAAATCTACACGTGAATGGTATTTTTTTAATGATAAATTTTGGAATCAAATATTGGAGATAAAATTAATTACATGTTAATTATAAATTATTTTTTAATGATTTTAATATAAAATTTCATTATATAATCTTATGACCAACCACTAAAAGGGGCAAAAGGGGAAATCAAATGTTTCTCCCCTATAGCCCATTTTGAGTAGTACTAATTTAATAAGACATGCATTGCACCTGAATTTGAAGGTTTAAAATTGTTGCTATGAATATATTTATGTAATGTTCTTTTCATTAATTGAACTATATGTACAACAATTAATTGTTTTTATTTTTTAAATAAAATTTTATAAAAATGCAAATTAGATAGTTTTTTTACATTGCATAAGAGATGTGGAAATTAAATTAAAAATTTGAGATTTTTTATTATATTTCGAATGATTTGAATAGCTATGTGCCTTTAATATATATTTTAAATATTTAGATTTGATTTTACACCTATCAAAATTTATGAATAAGAGTATATAAGGTTTTAGATAAACTCTTAATAAAAATTTTAAAATAACACACATTAAGAAATTCTGATTAACTCATAAACCTGTCTCCTTTTATATCGACCCTTAATAATTAATTAAGGTAAAATAAATTTTTTTTTCTTTAAGATTTGAGATTGGTGTCTATTTGGTCCGGAGGTTTTAAAATAAATATTTTTAGTCATGAGGTTTGTGAAAATGTTTTAAATAGTCCCTGGAATTATTTCACCGCTAAAAAGTACCTTTGTACACTAATGTTGTTGGCATTGGGAGGCAACTTGGAAAATTGGGATGCTAACTACGGGATACAATCTTAAACGTTTCAAAAGTCGAACACCCAAAAGATCGTCACAAACAGTTTTCCAATCATTTTGCAATTAACTTGTGAAAGGTTCTCCATCCACTCATAATCCAAACTGAATAGCAACATCCTATAAAACCAGCCTATTGTAGATAAGACATAATATGTGGATCAAATGGGATAGTACGTTGTACAGATGTCTCCTTTCTCTGATAGCCCAAAACTATCCCATATCAATGGTGAACGATGGACATTTTATTGATGTAGTTGCACAGTATTAGAACGACTAGGATCCATCACACACAAACAATGAAAAAGTATAAATATATATTAATATAGCCAATTCCATAACAAAATCTATTACATGAAAAAAAAAATCTATTACATAATAAATGCAAACTACATAATAAATCCATTACATAAAAAATTCAAATTACATAACCAACTCATTACATAAAAATCAATTATATAAAAAATTTCATTATATAACAAAGTCATCAATGGCCCAAAGAGAATGTACTTAATCTACGTTGTGGACAAGTATGCATACTATGTCCTTCTCCCTACATCGAATTTTTTTACTAGTCTCTCTTCAATCTAAATTAGAAATGAAATTCACTTGTATAAATAGGATGTCTTCCCCACAGAATTTAGATTTTTTATCAATTTAAATCTTTGATATCAAGGAAATAAACAAACTAATAATATTTGCATTTATAATTAGAAAACTTTAAGTAAAAGTGCATCGCTCTTATTAGAATAAAAAACCTATTTTCTATTCAATTTCCTTTTAAAATGACTATTTAAAAAAACAAAAACAAAAACTATTCAATCTTAGTCTCAATCTAAATTAAATCTGAAACTCAAAATAAAAAAAAATAATTGAATAAAAATAAATATAAGGAGGAAAAGGAATAGAGAGGTATGTCTCCTTCTTCCTTCATGTAATTTATGGCCTTAAAAAAATAATTTTAAATGATACAATTATTAAAAATATTTATAAATAATAATAAAATATCATGGTTGATAGATTGAGATAAACAGTGATAGACTATTATATGTGTCTATCAATGTCATGATAGATACATATACTATTCTTTCGTTGTCTATAGCGGTCTATCACAGATAATATGATATTTTACTATTATTCGTAAATATTTTAGTATATTTTTCCTATATTTGAAAACATCTAAAAAAAAAAAAACATATAAAGTTAAACTTTAAACAATAGAAAAATAGTTTAAATGTGTGGTGAAAAAACGGGTGCACCACAAATATAAGAAAAATTGGAGAAATGTCTACCTATAGAGGTAGAAAAAGAAGAAAACAAAGTTGTTAACGAAACATTAAAAAAATAATAATAATAGAAAAAAAGATGCCTTCAAAAAGTTTTGTCCAGTTGCAGAAAGAAAAATATGTTGTTAAAAAAATAAAAAAAGATAAAAATATTTAAATGAAACCAAATATTAAGAGAGATGCTTTAGAAATTGAGAAAGTAATTTAGTACTAGATTCAAAAAATTAAAGAAAAAAAAAGAGTGAGTTAACAAAATTAAAGCCAAAACAAAAATAAACGACGAAAGGAAGAAGAGATACGGATGGAAATTGAATGTTTAACTTAGCTATATATTGAGGAAATTTAGATTTGAAATCATTTTACAAAATTAATTTAGATTTGTGATTTAATTTTGAGGTGATTGCTCATCAATAGGGATTTAAAATATCTGAGATTTTTTTTTTCAATTCTAGATAAAATGAAAATGAGAATTTTTTTTTTTAACATGAATTTCAGAAAATCTTTGTTTTCTTTTCGATGAAATTATAGATTTTTTTTTTTTTTTTTTTTAAAAAATTACTCATTTAACGTTAAAGCCATAAAAAATAGGAAACGTTTTAAGTAATAGTTTAATATAAAATTTTAATTAAAAAAACGGGAATGATAAAATTTTAATTAAAAAAACGTGAATGATAAAACTTTGATTAAAAAATAAAATAATAACAAATTTTGATAAAAGCAATCAAATAAAAATCAAAATTGAAATCAAATCCAAGTGAATGATAAAATTTTGATTAAAAAAAGTCACGAATGATAACTTTTGATTTGGATGATTTAAATGTTAAACTACCCCAGATTACCCTTTAATCATCATCGAAAGGAAAAGGGAAAATCAAAACTTTATCCCCATAGTCCATTTTAAATTTTAGATTAGATTTACTTTACGTGTAACTTTTTTAACCAAAATTTACACGTGAATTATATAACCTTTCTAATGATAAATTTTGGAATCAAATTTTAGAGATATTATATTAGGGAAAAAAAAACCCCAAATCTACACGTGAATTATAAAAAAAAAAAAAAAATTTAATGATAAATTTTTAGAGATAACTAAATATAAACCTATTCACACGAGGTTTCCGGGGAAACTTAATTCGTGGAATTTGAATTTTGTATTTGTATTGATTTCAATATAGCAAGTACAATATCTAATATAGTAATTTTTTGATGCGTTCAAAATAAACTTTAATATTTAAACTAGTTGATCATCGACTTTTGGGCTTGTTGTTTTTCTTGGATGATCAGCCTTTGGACTTAACGATCCTCTTAGGCGATCGACCTTTGGACTTGTCGATCTTCTTGGACAATTGACTTTAGGCTTGTTGATCTTCTTGGACGATCAGTGTTTGGGCTTGTTGATCTTCTTGGACGATCGACCTTTGGACTTGTTGATCTTCTTGGATGATCAGCCTTTGGGGTTGATCTTCTTGGATGATCGATTTTTGGGCTTGATGATCTTCTTGGAGGATTAGTGTTCACATGAGGTGAGAAACTTGTTACATGGAGTTGAACTTGAGTTGGTGTTGATGTTGATGTGACTTGATACGCTATGATTCGATCTCTAGTACTTGATCCTTTGATTCTCTCTCATTCGAATGCGTACACTTGATTTGAGGAAGTGATGTAAACCCTCGAAATTTCACCTAACTAAATTAGGTTGGAACTTGGATAGTAAGGATGTTTGAAGAGGAATAAAAGAGGAGGAAAATTCCTTAAGCGTTGAAAACTAGACTCTAAGGACTAAAACATAAGTTGTGGGTAAGTGGAGTAAAGAGGACAAATATTTGGCTAAGTGTGAGAAGAACAAATATTTGGCCAAGTGTGAGAACCATACATTGATGTCATGCGTTGGGTGAGGGTTTGGGAAGCAATGACTTTATCATTTGGAGATTAGGCGATGACCTTGTCATTGAGGAGTTTAGATTGTTGGTTAAGGGTAAAGGGAAGGCGTTGAGGTTAGTGGACGCATGAGGGATGCGACCACAAGGGATTCTTTGAGGTTATGTGTGAATAGATGGTGGCCGAGCCCTTGCCAAGCGCTAGAAATGGTGGGGTGTGTGACAACCAAATCTTGGGGTGTGCGGCAACCAAGTGATTCGAGGTTAGTTGAACACGTGTGAAGGGCGAGGCAAGTCCCTTGCGATGAAGCCATGCGATGGCTGAGCCCATCTTGTGGTTAGGAAAGCCTCATGGACGCATGCAACAAGGATGGCCTAAGTGAAGAGACTTGACATTGGATTGTGTTGGCGTGCAATAAAGAGACCATGCGACGGCTAAGTATGGATGATGAGCGCATGAGGAGATGCGTTGGCCGAAGAGGGTATGTGTTGGGTTTTATGTCCTAAAATTCGTTGTTTGTAAACCATAGAACTTATTCTGAAAATTCAATAAGTTGTTATTGAATAGATGTTTTGATTATTAAAAATCCAATAAACCTAAAAGTCCCTTGACTATTACACGAGTACTTAAACTTTATGTGGAGACATAAAAGTGGATCAAGTTCGAGTAAATAGTTAAAATGATCTATAGTATATGAATAAGGTTGGGTGTCTTATTTTGGTAACATTATTGGATGTGACCTACTCTGTAGTTGTTACAAAGAGTTGTAAAGTGCTACAAACGAAATGATCCTAATTCTTATATGTTATGACATAAGGAGTGGGGGAATCCCTGTACAAAAGGATTTTTACAAGATCGGACCACGAAATCAGTCACTCTTACTTTATAACGTTTTTACTGTTTAAGATTAACTATTTCAAAGCGATGACCTAGGTAACTTGACCTTAATCCTGAGCTAACTATGAACTCCTGTTTATTTGGGATTATCCTTAGATTTGTATAGGTGAGGGTTTGCATAACCACGCCGGCTCAATAACCTCCCATTTCGGGGGTAAGACTGGATAGATAGCTGGGGATATAGAGTGCAAGATGGAATTCACTCCTACTCACTGTTTAGGGATAGTAGAGAGGTGGTTCCTTTAAGTGCTGATTCTGAATCTTGAACAAGGGGCCTCCCTCATTGGCCTGATAGGGACTCGGTTGGTTGATTGGATCATAAATCAATTGTTTATTAGAGAATCAGTGGGACTTAAGGAACAAGAGGTAATTTTGGGGTAAAATAGAGATTTGACCCAGCCGTTATTAAGGACAACCTATGAAGGGTTAATTTACTAATCATGGTTATATCGAGTGGACATAATATATTTATAGTGAGAGGAGTTCAACTATGGGCTTTAATGGAGTGACCCATTAGTTAACGAATGAGGTTAGTTCAGTCAATGATATGTAGGTCCGCAAGGTCCCCTACTAGCTCGTACATGGATTACCTCTAAAGTAGCGTGATAAGTTAATTTGAAACATTCAAATTGAAATTAAAGGAATTAATAATTATATGAGATATAATTACACGTTTAATTTTGAGAATTAAACGGAATTGAAGAATGAATATTTAAATATGATTTAAATATATGAAGGTGGATTTGCTTAAAAAATTAATTTAATATTTGATATTAAATTTAATTAGAATTATTTAAATTATTTAAATAATTACTTATTAAATTAATTATAATTATTTAAATTGTTTAAATAATTATTTATTAATAAAATTAATTTTATAAAATTAATAATATTTTCAATTTTTAAATTGATTTATGAAATCAATTTTGAAAAGTTGAAAAAAAAGAAAAAACACAAAATGGAATTTGAGTTTTTCCATTATCATCTTCAAGTTGTTACACAATACCCACCTCCTAAGTCTTCAATTACTCCGCTTTCGCTCAAGGATCTCTTGTAAAACGAGTTCCTTCAAAAAACACATGGCATCATCGAAATTTGTCTTCAACTTCAATTTGGGACACATGCCAACTCCTAATTGGTCCCAAATTTGACGATTTGGAATTTCATCATTAATTTAGTAAATGACATGACAATTTGTGACTAGTCCAAAATTTCTCCTTCAACAAAATCAATTGAATTTATGTGTAATTTTTTTAACGATCAATTTTGGATATCAAATATTAGATACTGATGTGAAATTTTATAGATAAACCAATATATTAGAAAAAATCAAAATTTAAACCAAAATTCACACGTGAATGTTTTTTTTAATGATACCAAAATCTACACATGAATGGTATTTTTACATGATAAATTTTGGAATCAAATATTAGAGATAAATTTAATTTATACATGAATCATAAATTATATCCTATGACCAACCACTAAAAATGGCAAAAGGAAATCAATGTTTCTCTCACATAGCCCATTTTAAATAGTTTAATAAAACATGCATTGCACATGAACTTGAATATTTAAAATTGTTGCTATTAATATATTTATGTAATGTTGTTTTCATCAATTGAACTATACGCGTACAATAATTAATTGTATTTATTTGTTAAAAATAAAGTTTTATAAAAAATACAAATTAGATAATTTTGATATTAGTTCATTGCATAAGATATGTGGAAATTAAATTTAAAAAATTGAGATTTTTATTATATTTTGAATGATTTGAATAGTCATGTACCTTTAATGTATAGATTATTTTAAATATTCAGTTTGATTTTACAGCTATCAAAATTTATGAATAAGAGTTTATAAATTTTTAGATAAACTCTTAATAAATTTTTTAAAATAGCACACATTAAGAAATTCTGATAAACCCATAAACCTTGGTTGGTTAAAGAATTATATGTCCATTCTTTTATATGGACCCTTAATAATTAATTAGGGCAAAATACATTTTTGGTTCCTTAGATTTGAGGTTGGTGTCTTTTTGGTCCCTGAGGTTTTAAAAGGAACATTTTTAGTCCTTGTGAAAATGTTTTAAATGGTCCCTAGGGTTATTTGACTGTTAAAGAAGATAATGTGGCAATAACTTAATATGATGTGCCATTTTTTAATGAGTGATATGGAAACGTGTCATTTCTTCTTCTTCCTCTTCTCTCTCAGATCTCCAAATCTTCTGTATGGAACGTCCAAGCCTCCATCCAAATCCATATTCATCCTAACCTTCATCAAATAGATGGAACTATATCTGAGCTTCTCATAACTCGTCTGAGCTTCTCATAACTCGTAGTTGGACCACTCACTTCGCCAATTCCACTCCCCCGATATGTTTGCTTTGAAGGAACTGTGAAGTTCCGTAGCAGAAGCATGGATCGGTAAAAAATTTTAATTTTTCACAAAATCAAGAATTTTACAAAACCAAACAAATTATGCATTAATTCAGAAAATTCGCAGCATGCTTTAAGAGAAAAAAGAGACAAGAATTCAAACCCTTGAAGATCACAACAGTTTCTTCACAAATCCTCTTCCAGTCACGATCTAATAAACGAAAATCCAAGTAGCACCACCACAAGTGAGACCTCCGTATTCTCTTTTAGGATGAGAATCTCTCAAAGTGTGTGGGCTCTGAGATTTTGTAAGGGGAAGAGAGTTTGAGAGAGAATGGATTCTTTTTTTTTTCCTCGGGAAAAGGCCAGAAGAATTTTCATGCACTTCTTCTCTTCAAAAAAGAAAAAGAAAAAGAGAAACCTTCTGCGTGAAAAACCACTCCCACCAACTTCCCACTTCTACGTGAGAACAAGAGAGCATTAAGGGGAGGGAAGTTATTTCCCTTCCTTTAAATTTAAAATTAAAATTAAATTAATTTTAGTTTAAATAAATGTATTATATATGTATGTATGTATGTATGTATGTATGTATGTATGTATGTATGTATGTATGTATGTATGTATGTATGTATGTATGTATGTATGTATGTATGTTTATGTATATATGTTATAACATATATAACACATAATCTATAGTTTTATATTATATCAAAATACTAACCTATAGTATTAATTCTCTCATTAATTTGTGGTATTTAATATAAATCACGATTATACTAAATTTAATTATATGAGTCCAATCCATATAATTAATATTTGAATCATATTCAAATATTTATTTCCTCTCAAATAAACTTTATATTATAATGTATCAAATACATTATATTTATTATATCACATATATAATTAATTTAATTATATCACATATAATTAATTCTCTTAATTAATTTGAACAATCCAAAGTAATCCAAAATTAATTCTCAATAATCCCTGTTGAGCTATAGAGAGGATCTTATGGACCTGTAGATTGAAGCTCCAATGGTACTTGGATAATTAATTAAACTCTTTAATTAAATTACCCAACATCCATTAACTGTCGGTCACTCTATTAAAGACTAACAGCTGCACTCTTCGCACCACAAATATATTTTTGTGTCCATTGGATATAACTAATCAATGGTATGATAACCCTTCACAAATTGCTCGTGAGTACAGCTGGACCAAAATTACCGTTTTGCACCTGTAGTTACATCTAACTTCTTAAATACACTGATGCCTTTGATGAACAATAAGACATAGTCCAATTATGACCAAACCCTTCTCGGGCCAAGAGAGTGTGTGGTGCCACATTGTTTAAGCCTTAGAATCAGCCTTTAAGGGAGCAATTTATCTACTTACCCCAACGTTAGGGAAGGAGTGAATTTCGTCTTGTGTAGTTGTGTTCTCAGCTCCCCAATCAGACGAATCCCCAAAATAGTAGACTTATTGAGTTAGCGATTTGACAACTCTCACCCATACAAATAAAATGATCGCCTTCATATACAGGAGTTCACAATTCACTCAGGATTTAGGTCATGCCACCTATGGTCATCCTGGTGAAATGTAGTCTCTATTATGAACGGTGTTATATAATGAGACTATTTATTTTGTGGTCTGGTCATATAGAACACTCCCGCTCACATGTCTTTACATGAATGATCAGGATTAGATCATTGTAGCACTTTACAACAATTGTAACATCTACAAAATGGGTTGTATTCACAGTGTCACCAAGATAAGGTACCCAATCTTATCCATCTACTAAAGACCATTGGGTTTATCACTTAAACATGATCCACCTGTATATCCTTACATACATGTTTAAGCTACAGAAGATAACATTGGATATTAGTTTATTGGTTTGAGGGTTAATGCTAATAAATGTCAAATAAAACATCTCATATTTTATTAAATAAATAAAATGTTTGTATATTACAACTACAAACTATAGGACCCACGAGATTTAAGACATCAACCCCAACAATCTCCAATTTGTCCTAAAGCTAGTGGGGGTACTTCATAAAAGTTATACTGATAAAAAAGAAACAATAAACTGGGGCATAATATGCACCTAGCAATCTTCTACTTGCCCTAGACTAAATGTGGTCTGTCCTGTAGACCCATACTTTGCAAGTGACCCTTAAACACTTTAGCCATGAGGGCCTTTGTAAATGGATCAGCAACACTGTGCTCCGAAGCTATCTGTGTGATGATCACATCTCCTCGATGCACAATCTCTCGGATGAGATGATACTTCCGCTCTATGTGCTTCTCATGCTTGTGACTCCTAGGCTCTTGGAAATTAGCCACAACACCACTATTATCACAATAAAGAGTGATGGGCTTTGACATGTTTGGAACGAGCTCCAGATCAATCAGGAATTTCCTAAGTCACACGGCTTCCTTAGCAGCTTCACAAGCCACTACATACTCAGCCTCCATAGTGGAGTCAGCAATGCATCCTTGCTTGGTGCTTCTCTAGACTATTGCCCCTCTGTTAAGAGTGAACACTGATCCTGATATGGATTTTCTAGAATCCTTATCAGTATAGATATCAGAGTCTGTGTATCCTGTAAGAATTATATCCTTAGAACCATACACAAGCATGTAGTCCCTCGTTCTCCGTAGATACTTTAGGATGTTCTTAACGGTGGTCTAGTGATCAAATCCTGGATTAGACTGATTTCTACTAACTATCCCCACTACAAAGTAGATGTCAGGTCTAGTACATAACATCACATACATCAGGCTACCAACAGCCGATGCATAAGGGATCCATCTCATTTTCTCAAATTCTTGGGGTGTCTTAGGACACTGTTTCTTAGAAATGCCTGAAAGGAAGTAAACCTCTCTTCGAGTTCTGCATCGAAAACTTGACAAGCAAATTGTCAATGTACGATGCCTGAGATAGGGCTAGCGTTTTGTTCTTTCAATCTCTAAAGATCTGAATGCTCAGAACAAACTGAGTCTCTCCCAAATCTTTCATTTACAATTGGGTCACTAGCCAATTATTAATTCCAGTCAGTAGACCTATATCATTCCCAATGAGTAAGATATCATTTACATACAACACTAGAAAAGCTACTGAACTGCTGATGATTCTCTTGTATACACAAGGCTCATCAACATTTTGATCAAAACCATAAGATTTTAGCGCAGTATCAAATCTTATATTCTAAGATCAAGAAGCTTGCTTCAATCCATAAATGGGTCGATTAAGCTTGCAAACTTTTTGCTCTTGACCTTGGGTTATGAATCCCTCCAGCTGCTCCATATAAATGGTCTCCTCAAGATAAACATTCAGAAAGACAGTCTTGACTTCCATTTATCAAATTTGATCGTCATAATATGAGGCAATGTACAGGAGGATTCAGATAGACTTCAACATAAAAACAAGTGAGAAAGTCTCCTCATAGTCGACTCCTTCAACTTGGGTATAACCCTTTGCCACAAGTCTAGCCTTAGGTTTGCGCCTTTTCATCAGCACCTTGTTTTCTCTTGTAGATCCATTTGAAACTTATAGGTTTAACCCCATCAGATTGATCTACAAGATCCCAAACTGAATTGAAGTACATAGACTCTAATTTCGAGATCCATAACTTTGATCCACTCATCTTTGTCGACATCTTCATTGCCTTCTTGTAAGATAATGGATCCTTAACAACTCCATTAGCTATGATAGCTAGGGTTTCTGTTAAACCCATATAACGAATGGGTGGGTTCGTAACCTCCCACTACGTCGATAAATTCTATCTTACCCAAGCAAATGAAATTTATAATGCTTGAACAATTACTAAAATTTGAAGAGAATTGATAGAATAAGATTATTGGAAAATCTCATTACTAGGTTTAATCCTATCTTGTTCTTGAATGATTACTTGAAAATTCAACACTCCATAATCCAATAAGGAAATCCCTTAAAGACCTATATAGTGAAGGAACTCTTTGGGGAGAGAACCTTGAGCGGAAGCAGCTCGACCAAATTCTATTTTTGATTGAATATAAATTTTACAGTATACAAGAACTAAGATATGAATTTATTTATAAATTACAGCATGCAAATGAAAAGGCTTTAGAAACCTCACCTTTGAAGACCTGGCTTCAACAATTTCCCTCGAACAGAACACTAACCACTTGAAGACTTTCTCCAAGAAAAACTCAAACAAATTTGAACATGACCATGAAGGTTTCCTCAGTATTCTCAGGGTCCAGGAGTAGTAGGCTCTGGCTATTTTGGATTAGAGGGAAAACTTAATGGTAAGGAGGAAGGAATGAGAGTGTTCTAAAAAACTAAAAAAAATACAAAATACTTATGTTGTTTTCTCACTATCAAAATCAACAATTAACTGTGCCAAGAAGAAGAAGAAACTTTGTCTTTTCTACTTGCCAAAATTAACCACCAACTACTTACGTGAGTGGAGAGAAAAAAAGGGGAAGGGAGTTAATATAAATATAAATATGATAACTAACTTATCGTATTATATATATATATATATTAAACTGTATGTTATATCAAATATAACATATAACCTATAGTTTTAATATTGTATCACATACATTATAAACTATAGTTTCTTTTCTTTTTTATATGACATTTAATATAAATCTTATTTATATTAAATTTAACAACTATGATCAAATTGTAGAAACTATATTTGAATCTCATTCAAACATTTATTTCTTCTCATTAAGCTGTAATGTATCAAATGTTGGGATTGGTATCCTAATTCTCTTAGTAGTCTCGTAGTTTGTAAACACTCTGTAAACATATTGTTATTAATAAAATAAGTGTTACTTTATAAGCATTTACTCAATCTAATAAACTAAGATCTGAGGTTATTTTATGTAACTTAAGCATGTATGTGGAGACATACAAGTGAATCATGCCTTAAATAATAACCTAAATGGTTTGTAGTATAAGGATAAAGGAGGGATACCTTATCCTGGTGACACTAGGGATACGACCCACTTTGTAGATGTTACAAATGTTGTAAAGTGTTATAAATGGTCTAATCCTGACCATTCATGTGGAGACATGCAAGCGAGGTATCTTATACAAAGAGTTTGTATAAGACCGGACCATAAAATAATTCATCTCTTTATATAATGTTGTTCATAATTGAGACTTATATTTTACAAAGATGACCATAGGCGACATGAACTTAATCCTGAGTGAGTTGAGAACTCCTGCTTATGAGGGTGGTCCTTTGATTTGTATGGGTGAGAGTGGCCAGATTGGCAACTCAACAAACCTACCATTTTGAGGATTCATTTGATTGGGGAGCTGGGAACTTAGCTACATAAGACAGAATTCACTATTTCCCTGAAGTAGGGGTTAGTAGATAAATTGCTCCCTTAAGGGTTGATTCTAGATCTTGAACATAGTGGCCACACCCTCTTTTGGGAAGAGGGGACTCAGTCATAGTAGGCCTATGAGTTATTGTTCATTAGAGAAATCAGTGGTACTTAAGAAGTTAGATGTAACTACAGGGGCAAAACAGTAAATTGTCCCAGTTGTACTTATGGGCAATTTGTGAATGGTCATCGAACTGTTGATTGGTTATATCCAATGGACACAAAAATATATCTGTAGTGCGAAGAGTGCAACTGTCAGTCTTTAGTGGAGTGACCAACAACTAACGGATTGTGGATCCCATGATTAGTTGGAGCTTCAAGCTACAGGTCCATAAGGTTCCTTTGGTAGCTCAGGGCTCAAGTTGAGAATCAGATTTTGGGTTAGTTTGAAGTGTTCAAATTAACAGGAGGAAATTTAATTATATATGATATAATTAAATTGATTCAATTATATGTGATATAATTGATATGATGCATTATTAATTGGAGGAATTAATATAAATATGATTTATATTAAATACCATAAAATAGAAAAAGGACTATGGGTTATATGTTTCATATGATGAAATATTAAAACTATAGGTTATAAATATAATATGTAAGTTGGTTATTATATTTATTTATAATATATTAATTATATGATAATTAATTATTCTTTTTCTTTAATAACCGACTTGAGTGGGAGGTTTTGCATAGTTATAGTAACTGTGAGATAAAAAGGAAAATGGTTTTCCAAAATCAGAAGTTGTTGATTCATTGAATCAGTCTCACAAAAAGAAAGACTATCGAGTAAAAGAGTTTTACTAAACGATAGCATCTCACAAACTAGACGATCAAGTATCGAGTTTACTATACGATAGTTACTTTTTACTACACGCTCGAGTAGCAAGTTTATACAATAGGCTTTTTTTACTACACGATCGAGTATCAAGTCTATACGATAGACTTCTTCCTTCTCCCACTTACTCGATCGTCTACCTCCTTCATTCCTCTATCCAAAGTCACACAAAACCCACAACTCCTGGATTCTCACACCGGGAATACTAAGGTAACTCTTATGGTGGTGTTCTTGTTTCGTTCGAGGATCGAGGATCGAGTTGCACTCGATAGTATTGAGGATTCTTTAGTTCGTGTTGTTGACTGTTTTGATCGTTCCGTTCGAGTTCTTCTTTGGACGCGTTGGAAATCGATTGAGGGAATACTAGAAGAAAGAGTTCTTCAAAAGTTTGCATACTATATCTCTTGTTCAATTAAGGAAGCATGCTTGTAATTTATTGTTTATGCATAATCTGTTCTTTTAGACTGTAATTGTTTATGTTCTTTCTCAATGAAATTTGGAATGATCCACTTCTACTCACTAGTTCTCTATTTAAAGTTCCTTCATCAAATACATTATAACAATTATATCACATATAATTTGATCAACTTAATTATATCATATATAATTAAATCTCTCTATTAATCTGAACAATTCAAATTAATCCAAAAATTGATTCTCAATTAATCCTATTGAGCTACTAAGGGAATCTCATGGACCTGTAGCTTAAAGCTCCAATGGTATAAGAATAATTAATTAAACGATTGAATTAAATTATTCACCATCCGTTAACTGTCGGCACTCCACTAAAGACCGACAGCTGCACTCTTTGCACTACAGATATATTTCTGTGTCCATTGGATACAACCAATCAACAATACGATGACCCTTCACAAATTGCTCATAAGTACAGCTAGGCCAAATTACCGTTTTGCCCTTGTAGTTATATCTAACTTCTTAAGTATCACTGATCCCTCTAATGAACAATTGATTATTGTCCAACTATGATTAAACCCCTCTCAGGCCAGGAGAGGGTGTGGTGCCACCTTGTTCAAGACCCGAAATCAACCCTTGCAACAATTTATCTACTTACCTTTGCCTCGGGGAAGGAGTGAATTCCATCTTGTGTGGCTGTGTTCCCAGCTGCCCAATCAGACGAATCCCCAAAATGGTAGGCTTGTTGAGTCAGCGATCTGGCCACTCTCACCCATACGAATCAAAAGACCGCCTCATAGGTAGGAGTTCACAACCCACTCAGGATTCTGGTCATGTTACCTATGGTCATCCTGGTAAAATATAAGTCTCTATTATAAACAGCATTATATAATGAGACTAAACATTTCGTGGTCCAATCTTATACAAACTCCTTTGTATAGAATGTTCTCACTCACATGTCTATACATGAATGATCAGGATCAGATCATTTGTAGCACTTTACAACAATTGTAAGACCTACAAAGCGGGTCATACTCGTAGTGTCACCAGGATAAGGTACCCAACCTTATCCGTCTACTACAAACCATTTAGGTTATCGCTTAAACATGATCCACCCATATGTCTCTACATACATGTTTAAGTTGCAAAGATAACTTTGGATATTAGTTTGTTGGTTTGTGGTTAATGCAATTAAAAAAATCATATATTTTATAGACAATGAATAAAATATCATATATTTTATTAAATACACAATGAGTTTGTTCAATAATGTTAACAAACTATAGAACCCTACGAGATTTAGGGCATCAACCCCAACATATAGCCATGTAACATGAATCATATCAATTAGCTTTAATCTATGTTAAAAACACTTCCACATAGCATTTATCATGTTCTTTTCTTAGATTGTTTTAAAGATATGGGTTATCATGATTATGACATTCAAGAAACACATTAGAGTAAATTTCAGGAAAACGAATGTTCTAACTTAAGAAATTCAAGAGTTAAATTCGGAAAAAGTCCTAATTAACACAAGAAAACTTAATTTGTGTAACCTATCTCACCATTATGCAATAGTTTCATGCAAGAATTACATACAATAATTCAATGGAATCAAAGCGTCAATTATCCTAATTAATTTCTATTCAAATTCAGTACAAGAACATTCAAGAATGCAGAAAATTCAAGAAAATATACAAAAGAACTCAAGAATTTAAACCTAGAATTAAGATTTCCCGAGAAATACAATTACCTAGCCATGGAATTGAGAAGTCTTGAAAGAAATTCTTGAAAAATTGATGCAATCCATGAATAATTTCACAAAGAAGACTTGTGAAATTGCAAGAAATCTCTCAATAGTGGAACAAATTCATGAAATTTTCTCTCTAATTTTGATCTAAGCTCTCTCTATCAACAAAAAATGAATTTTCTCCACGTAGTGAAGTCTAAAACTAAAGCCTTTTTGTTATGAAGAGGGTTGCAGTGTTGCGACATTGTGAATAAGAAGTCCAACATTGCATTGTGCAGACGTGCATAACACTGCGTTTTTATTTTTTCATCAACTTTTGGAGCGTTGCAACATTGTATAGATCATTGCACACTGCCCTGTTTTGCAGCAAAATGGTGCATTCTGTCCTTCAGCGTCGAGCTAGCGTTGAGCTTAGTGTTGTGGGGAGCCTTGCGACACTTCAAGTATTGTTGAAGTGTGTTGACTTGTTTCTTTAAAGGGGAAAGTGGTAATTTGTCTTGGCTCTTCTTCTAAAAGGATTCTTTGGTGTCTTTTGGCTTGATTTAGCTCTAAATTCTTTGAAATAACTCCATTTGTGTCAAGAATGGAATTTACCTATAAAATAGACAATTTAAGCAAAGAATTGAAACATAATTGAGGGAATTAGTACTAATAAGATAGCACTTTACGAGACCTATCAAAATATTCCTAACTTAGCTCTTGGTCGTCTCAAACAAGTTGAAAATAGAAGTATGCATACATCCAAGCAAATATGAATTGTTTTGTTGTTTATTCAAAGTTTCATTCATTTATTTAAATTGATTTATTCAAGTTGGCGCATTTTCATCTACACATTCAAATGGTCTATACATTCAATTGTCTTACACTATGAATTAATTCTCATCTCTTTTCTCAACAATCAAGGAAGTAAGGATACAAGCAAGCATTTAGAAATTTAAAGTTTTGTTAACAAAAAGTTGAAGCTTATTTTGAAAAGAAAAAGTATTTTTTTCTTGCAAAATCATAAAGAAAATACTACTAAGTTTTAGTTTACTTAAAGGCCTAAAATAATAGAAAGGAGACATCCAACTCTCAATTCCTCTTCGCCCTACACTGGCCCAATTATCAGTTTAAGATATACCTAACTTATATTGGAGAAAGGCAATTCTAATACGAGGGTGCTTTTCAAGAACTCACGCACATAAAATCTAATTGGCATTTCTTTTACCTAGAGGGATAGCTTTCACACTCACACCATCGAGAACCTATCGCTCTTTTCTCGCAGGCCCTAACTCGACACGATGAAGGTAACTCTTTTGACCTCTATCCATGCACACACACACGTGTTAGTGAAAGTTATGTTTGATGGAACGAACACATGTGCAGCGGAAGAAAAACGGATCCAAAGTACTCTAATTAGATTAATAATAAGCATGCATGCAATGAAACAAGTAAAAGGAGAAAAGAATACAACCTTTGTAGTCTTTGAATCTTCTCCAAAACAGCTCCAATCTCCTAACGAACGATTCGTAGACAACCACGAGAGTTTTTCCGACTATTCTCCAGCCGTAGAATGGGATGGTGGAATCCGATGAGTGACTAATTTGGAGAGGAAATAGCAAAAGCTTTGAGAGAAAAAGGGATGAGATTATCACATAATCTCATCTAAACCCACTATGGCCAAGAAGTCTTCAAAAGCATTAAACACTCCTTTTAAAGACCATTACATGCAAACATGCAACTTTGAGTTTGATGAGAATTTGACACTCAAAATTCTACTAACTCAAAATGTGGGATTTAGTGGGACAAGTGTCTTCAAATGAAGACAGCACTTAGCCATGAAAAAGTTGGCATTTCCCACTCACAAATGTTGGATATTTCCACTAACTTGGTCAAATTTTGACTTTCAAAGTCCAAAGTCAATAAATTTAGCTTTTTGACTTTCAAAAATCAAAAGTCAACAATTTGACTTCCATTGCATTTTTTACCTAATCAACAAATTGTCTGATAATGCAATTTTGACCAAATCCATTTAATTTAAAAAATTAATTCTAATAATCAATATTAAAATTAAATTAATATTAAATAATTAATTAAAATTTTTAATTAATTTAATTTAATATTAAATCCAACACTAATCCTAATTTATATGAATCTCTATTCATAATCTTGATATTTAAATCTTATTTAAATATCTCTTATTTTCTCTCTCTTTACGTTTAATTCACAATTAAACATTAGGTTAAATATATCGTATATATTCAACGCTTTGCTCCAAAAATCGAATTTGAACACTTCAAATTTGTTCATCACACTGTTCAAAGGTTTAGTCTGATATGAGCTAGTAGGGGGACCTTATGGACCTATAGATCATGGGCTTCAATGATCTGCGATTAACCGGCTAAACTCTTTAAACTAATTAACCCTATTCGTTAACTACCGAGTCACTTCATTAAAGCCCAGTAATTGCACTCCCCTTACTGTAGATATATTATGTCCACTCGATATAACCATGATTAGTAAGTTAACCCTTCACAGGTTGTTCATAATAACGGTTGGGTCAAAAACTGTTTTACCCCCGATATTACATCTAGCTTCTTAAGTCCCACTAATTCTCTAATGAACAATTGGTTTGTGATCTAATCATTAAACCGAGTCATTCTCAGGCTAATGAGAGGGTGGAGCCCCTTGTTCAAGACCCAGAGTCAGCACTTAAGGGAATAACCTCTCTACTATCTTTAAAAGTGGCTATGAGTGAATTTCGTCTTACACCCTATATGTCCCCAACTATCTACCCGGTCTTACCCCTGAAATGGGAGGCTTATTGAGTCGGCATTGTTGAGTCAACCCTCACCCATGCAAATCTAAGGATAATCCCAAATAAACAGGAGTTCATAGTTAGCTCAGGATTAAGGTCAAGTTACCTAGGTCATCGCTTTGAAAATAGTCAATCTTAAATAGTAAATAGCGTTATATAGTAAGAGTGACTTAATTCTTGGTCCGATCTTATGCAAACTCATTGCATAAGACGCCCCCACTCCTCATGTCAATACATGAACGAATAAGGATCACATAATTTGTAGCACTTTACAACAAATTGTAACAACTACAGAGTGGACCACATCCGATAGTGTTACCAGAATAAGGTACCCAGCCTTATTCATATACTATAGATCGTTTTGGCTATTTATTGAACTTCATCCACTTTTATGTCTCCACATAAAGTTCATGTATTCAAATAATAGCCATAGATCTTTAGTTTACTAGATTTAGATTTTACAAGTGCAATTCACATATTCAATTATTCAATAACAGTTTTATTGAATAAACATCAATAACATCTTTATTGATAATAGAATACGTTTAACATTACAAACTGCGAGTTTTAGGATATACAACCCAACAATGTTGATTTTGTTAGGTTAATTTTGTTATGTTAATTTGCAAATTTGCTTAATTTTTTTTCATATATATACTAGCATTTTTTTTAGAAGGCCCTTTTTATTCCTCTTTGTCTAGACTTGCTACTCTAATAAGATGGTTTTTCTTAGACCAAAGGTCGTCCTATCGGAGTAACAAAGAAAATTAAGTAGATATGACATTTCTAAAAGTTTTAAGATTCTAAATAAATCTAAAAAGCTAAGTATTCGATTTTTTTTATGAAATTAAAAGAAAAAGAATTTTTCTTTTGAAAAACGAGCTTCAAAATGTTAGAAAATTTTAAGAGGTTTAAAATTTTGTTTGTATCCTTCCTTGGAAGAGTGTGTCATCAAAATTTCATTGATAAGAATCAAGAGATTGTGTAAATCAAATGATACATAAAACGAGGTGAATGAGATTCTTTTATTATGTGTTTTCATGCATTAATCATTCATGAATTTATTGCATTCAAGGAAAATTGGTTTTTTGGAACATAAAGAATTCAATAGTCATGTTTTTCAGAGAATCAAGATTACGCTATCAAAATGAATTAGAGCCTCAAACTTATTCAGATATGTCACAGCAGAGTCGCAAAATCCATGTAACCAGTCTAACTAATCAACAATCTATTAACCCGAGCTCAGATGCTCAAGGGTTCCAGACATGCATTTATGTGAAAAAAAAGTTCAGTATGGCTCGTTTTTAAAGCTAATAAAAAAATCCTAAAAAAAAATTACCAAAAAGAATACAAAAAACATGTAATGTTTCCCACCCCCAACTTAAAGATGGAACATTGTCCTCAATGTTTAAAATAAGTAAATGAGTTTAAGAAACAAAAAGTAAGGGATGTAGAGAGAAACATCCCTGATTTTTGTGGTTGATCATTTATTTTCTTGAGAGAGAATTCCTTGCTTTTATTTTGTTTTTCTTTTAGCTTCCTTTTTTTTTATTGATAACCTACAAAGAAAAGAAAAAGAATCAATTATTTTTTTATTAGTCAAAATATGCAAAAATAAGAAAGAAAGAAAGAGAAAAGAAGAAAAAAATGAAAAAGAAAATAAGAAAATTTGTCCTATCTTTGCAAATTTTTAGCATCGTTTGCTCGACGTTGGTGAAGAGGGATGTCATGTGTATGAAGGATTAGTTGAAGGTTATCAAAGAGAACCCATGAGCGGACGCACGATCGATCCAAATTCATTGTGACATAATTACAGGCATTCACAAACATACAAACAAGTTATGCATCTTCTAACAAATTACAACATGCTTTAGTAATTCAAAACAAAAGGAACGAGAGAAATATCTTTGAAGAACTCTTCTTCTGAATTTCTCTCGCTCTCATGAATTCTGGACCAGCAACCTTTTGCTGTCTTTACGATCGTCTAGCCAATCGTCTGGTTAATCACGAACAAACTTCTCCACGAACAAGTAACCTCTCGGACACCCCCACTCAGTAACCTTGGTATTCTCGGAGTGAGAATCCAGGAGGTGTGGACTTTGTTGGATTTGGTAGAGGGATAGAGGAAACAACGAGCGAACTATAGGACCAAGCAAGTAGGAGAGTGAGTTGTCTATCGTATAGACTTTGTGCTTGATCGTTTAGTAAAACTTAGTAGGTACACGATCGTTTGGGAAAACAGGCATGATCGTTTACACGATCGCTTAAAGAATCTCTCTTGCTATGCGATCGTTTAGTAAAACTTTACACAATCATTTAAATAAAAGCGTTTACATGATCGTTTAGGCTTTTGCTTAGAAGGCTATCGTATAGTCTCTCTTCAGCTAAACAATTAGTAATGTTGTTAATGAAATGATCCTTTACAAAACGAAAACATTTTTCATTTTATAACTCAGTTATGAAAATTGAACATAACCTCTCACTTCACACACGGTTAAAGGAGAAACCGCCTACAATTATCGTATAATTGTTTAATTATAAATAAATATAATAACTAACTTATCATATTATATTTATAACCTATAGTTTTAATATCACATCATATGTAACATTTAAACCAGTCCTTTTCTCCTTTACTTGATATAAATAATATTTATATCATATTCCTCCAATTAATGTATCTCATACATCATATCAACTATATCACATATAACTTAATAAGTTTAATCATATCATATATAATCAAACTCCCTTTTGTCAATTTGAACACTTCAAACTTACCCAAAAACTGATTCTCAACTTGAGTCCATTGAGCTACCACGGGGACCTTATAGACTTGTAGCTTGAAGCTCCAATGGTACGTGAATAGCTGACTAAACTCTTTAATCACGAGATCCACCATCTGTTAACTGTCGGGCACTCCACTAAAGATCGACAACTGCACTCTTCTTACTACAGATATATTTATGTGTCCATCAGATATAACCAGTCAATAGTACAATAACCCTTCATAGATACTCGTAAGTACAGTTGAGCCAATTTACCGTTTTGCACCTGTAGTTACATCTAACTCCTTAAGTACCATTGATCCCTCTAATGAACAATAAATCATAGTCCTACTATGAGTGAACACCTCTCAAGCCTTGAGAAGGTGTGTGGCGCCACATTGTTCAAGCCTCGGAATCAGCCTTTAAGGGAACAATCTATCTATTTACCTCTGCTTTGGGGAAGAAGTGAATTCCATTTTGTGTAGCTGAGTTCCTAGCTCCCCAATTAGACGAATCCCCAAAGTGGTAGGTTTGAGTCGACAATCTGGTCACTCGCACCCATGCAAATTAATGGACCGCCCTTATAGGCAGGAGTTTCCAACTTACTCAAGATTAAGGTCATGTTACCTATGGTCATCCTAGTGAAATGAAAGTCTCTGTCATGAGCACCGTTATATAACGAGACTAAACACTTCATGGTCTGGTCTTATACAAACTCCTTTGTATAGGATACCCCCACTCGCATGTCTTCACATGAATGTTCAGGAGCAGACCATCTGTAGTACGTCACAACACTTGTAACTATCTACAAAGCGAGTCGTATCTGTAGTTTCACCAGGATAAGGTTTTTCTCCTATGTCCATATACTATAGACCATTTTGGTTATTACTTAAGGCATGATCCACTTGTATGTCTCCACATACATGCTTAAGTTACAACGACAACCAGGGATCTTAGTTTATTGGTTTGTGGTAAATGCAACTAAAACATCTCATATTTCATGGACAACAATGAAGAAAATATCTCATATTATTACATCACAAGTGTTTGTTCATACAAGTGTTTACAAACTACAAGACCCTACAAGAGTTTAGGGCATCAACCCTAACAATCACCCACTTATCCTAAAGTGATTGGGTGTACAAGATCACAATAAGTACAAACAATAAACTAGGGCACTAAGGCCCAGTGCAAAAATCTCCCACTTGCCTTAGTCCAGCCGCGGATGGTCCCGTAGACCCATGCTCTAAAGGTGACCCTAAAAAACTATAGTCGTGAGAGCCTTCGTAAACGGGTCTACAACGTTGTGCTCCGAAGCAATCTTCGTGACTATCACGTCCCCTCGATGCACAATCTTGTGGATGAGATGATACTTTCACTCTATATGTTTGTCGCACTTGTGACTCCTAGGCTCTCTGGAGTTCACCACAACACCACTATTATCAAAATAAAGGGTGATGGGCCTAGACATGTCTGGAACAACTTCCAGATCAGTAAGGAACTTCCTGAGCCAAACGGCCTCCTTAGCAGCTTCACAAGCTGCTACATATTCAACCTCCATCATGGAGTCGGTGATGCACCCCTACTTAGTGCTTTGCCATACTACAGCTCCTCCGTTAAAAGTGAACACTGAGCCTGAAGTGGATTTTCGAGAATCCTGATCAGTCTAAAAATCAGAGTATGTGTATCCAGTAAGGATCAAATCCTTAGATCCATACACGAGCATGTAGTTCCTGTCCAATCTAGTACACAACATCACATACGTCAAACTACCAACAGTATATTTATGGGGGACCCGTCTCATCTCCTCAACCTCTTGAGGTGTCTTAGGACACATTTCCTTAAACAATGTAACTCCATGCTGGAAAGGCAGTAGGCCCCTTTTGGAGTTCTGCATCGAGTATTTGAGCAACATCTTGTCAATGTACAATGCCTAAGACAGCGTTAGCACATTATTCTTTCGATCCCAAAA